>NC_048432.1:1997756-2297756 GCF_004353265.1 Vitis riparia | reverse complement strand
ATCCATCATCTCAATAATTCATCCTCCAACATAAGAATTCCATTGATCGAATCCATAACTTTAGCCTCTACATCGGGTCAAACTTTGATTATCTCATCTAAGAATTAATTAATATAGGAAGATGGATCAAATATTTTATCATTTAGATAATCTCAGTCTCGGGTTTTACAACAACATTGATATACCCCCATCTAATCTCATACGATGTAAAATTTAAATATTTATATATTACTCTACAATAAAACAAGAAATTTCTATAGACCTTGGTTTTCTTACTTTTTGCTTAATATTTTATGTAAAATACATTTTTCTAAAATTATATTTCCCCAGCCAAAATCATTTCCCTTGCCATCTTTGGTTCCTTAAGGCTTTGTTTGGTTCCGGAAAATGCGAGAGAAAGACAATTGGGAGGAAAAATGGAAGGAAAGAAAAAGGTAAGGAAAGGAATATAATTTTTTTTATTTATTTGGTTATCCATGGAAAATTTAAGGGGAAAAAAAAAAAAAAGAATTCATTTTCTTTTGTTTGGTTAACCACAAAAAAAAAAAAAAAAAAAAAAGTAAGGAAAAATGGAAGGAAAATAAAATCAACAATTTGTATTAAATAGTTATCAATTTGTTGAATAATAAAATAAATTAATCCAATAAAAAAAACTGTTGAAAAACGTAAATTTTTCAACATAAAACATTGCTTATAAAAAGTCTCTGCTATTATTTTTTTATTAATAATTATAAGATTTATGTATAAAATTTTCCTCATGTAATACAAATAAAATATACAAGTAATAACTATTTTTTATTTTCAAGGGAACATTTATAGCTAATAAAAAGCTCTTAAAAAATTCAAAAGGATTTTCGGAATCAAAATTTAAAAATAAAATATGTTCATATATTTTTACATGGAGAAAGGATTATTATATGCTGCATGCTACATGCACAAAATATATATATATATATATATATATATATATTAAAAAAAAAAAAAAAAGGGTTAATTTGATGTACCTTTGTTGAAAAGAAGGGTCCTAGTAGAGCACCAAAATGATACTTTTTGGGTGAGTTCCAAGAACACATAATACCCCACCAATTATTAAGTCTAACGTGTGTAGTCGGTTTTCATAATTTTGTATTTTATTACTTTATACCTAAATTTCATCATTTTTTAGCTAGGTTTTATTTATTTTTATTTTTATTTTTATTCAATATTATGAAATAATGATAGATATAGTTTCGAATTATGTTTATGAATTATTTTTTAAAACAGTTTCCTGTTTTCTAAAATAAAAGATCAAAAAAATAAGTTTAATAATTAGAAAATAGAAAATAATTTTATATTTTTAAAAACATAAAATGATTTTCTTAAAATCACAAAATATGATATTTTTAAATAACATATTTGAATTACTTTCACTTATTTTTTTTAAAAAAATTACCTTAAAAATAATGATAAATAATAGAAAAAGGTAAAATATTACATATAAAAATTATATTTAAAGTATAGTAAAAAAGATTTAAAAAAAAAACTGGTTAAGAATAATTCAAGTTTCAAAAATTGTTTTCAAAAATAATTTCCAAAAATTGCCTTGGTTTTTTCTTAAAAAAAAAAAAAAAAAAAAATTGTTGGATTGTATAAAATTCTTTCTGGCCTTTAACAGTAGCAAGGTGCTTTGAAGTCCTAAAGGAGAGGAGGCTGAGCAGAATTGATAAAAATAATGGGCACAATAGATCCAGATACAATAATGATGATTAAACATTGCTATATGAAACTGGTTAGCAGCACCCACAGGACTCTAGAGAAACAATGCTGAAATGGAGAACAGGCCACCCTAATCATCTAGTGAGGAAAGTAACCAGCGCGAGGACCACAATGGCCCCATGCATGCCTCTCAGCCCATTGATACTAGTTGTCCTTGTAATTGTCGGTGCTAAATTCTTAACTGTTTGTTAAATTCTGTAGATTTCCCATCCTATTTTTCATTGAGATTGATAAACATCTAACAGATGAATCACACAAATTTTCTTTCCAATTCTAGAAAAATCCCATGTTTGTATTTGAATCTTTTAAGTTAAAATTCAGATTTAATTCCTTCGAGCATGCCTAATGCCTAATGCCTAATGCTGAGTGTATGACCATTTAAGAGAGCCCTTTTACATATAAGAACTCATACTAAACCAATCCTTTGAGGATATAGAATAATAAAATAAAATTCCAATCTCATTGCCCAATAGGGCCAATACTAACATGGTTCTATCAATAAGAATCTTTACATGGGAAAATATGCATATTCAAAATTACCATGAGATATATTCAAATATGAATCTAAAGTACCTGTTGAAATTGGAGCTGCAGTTTCAATAATAGCTATCTAAAAAGTTATTATCATGATGTTAGCTATCTACAATATTTATGGACATAAAGCATCCAAATGGGTCTGGGGATGCTGAAAAATATATATGCACACACAGGAGTTCTTTATTTCAACACTAAGTTACAAAGCATTCATGTACCAGAGAATCCGTGGATTTAATGAACTTACTAGAAAGTTACCCATGCGGAAAATCAAAAGCATGCCTAACTGTTCAGTTTAGAAAGAATCTAAGTTGAGATTAAATCAAGGAAAAAATCTATCTAAAATAGGTGCCTCAAGGACCAATCATTTATACTTATCCAATCTACTGCTAACTAATACCAGGAATAAGCAAAGGCCAAGAACCCTTCAACAAACCCTTCTGGTACTTCAGCACAAGCCTGCTCCAAGAGTTATCACTTAGGCTTAAAGGTGGCATTATCACACCCCAACAACCCCTCTCCAACATGATGTTCTAAAAGCCATCCCCAGGGCTTAACCAGCTACATTTTTCCACCTCAACAAAATTATTTACTTATCATTAAAAAAACCTTCAAAGACCACTGCAATTCTGCAATTCTCAACCCATTCAGGCCTTGAACACAACCAATTTTGAGCCTAGAAACCAGTAATATATACCCTAAATTTTGAGCCAATTTTGTCCTGTCCATTGTTTTTACTCCAGGTTTCCTCATTGTGCATAGGACTTGACCTGTGGTCCTGGTCCTCTCTCTAAAACCCAGTCCTTTTCACTTTGTTGTTCCTATCTATATCAGTCTTGATACTGATTCTTTTGTAATAAATTTGAACCATATGTTTAATAGCACATATGTTTTGTCCAAGAAAAAATTATAATTGGTCAGTATCAATTTTTCTACATAACATAAATAGAACCTATGATTCTCACAACAGAAAACATGGTAAATAAACGAATCCACAGCAGCATGAATACACAAAAATCAAACAAAGGATCACCTATGAGTGTGTAACTGTCATAAAGGATAAAATTAACAATCCGATTCATGAAAAAGAGGGGAAAATTGAGGGATAACGGGAAAGGCGAAAGCAACCTAGAAACCCAAACAGAGAACCCAAGAGAGAACGATTACCTTGGGTTCCAGGTTTTCACAAGATGAGGTGGATTGGAGTTCAATTCATACCTAATCTGAAGATATGGATCCGAATACATTCATTGGATTTGAAGAATCCATTTCATCAATGAGAACTTGATTTGAAGAGCGCACTTCATCCATGGGAACTCGGGTGCCTAAAGAGGGTAGGTTTTCGGCCTTGGAAGGTGGTCGGAGTGATTATGGTGGCCATTGAAAGGGTCGACGACGGTGAGAAGCCATAGCCACCGATGAAGAGGAAGTGGAAGGTGAAGCGGTGAACAAAGCCCCCGATAAAATTTTCCCCCCCTTTGCCCTTCTCTTTTTCCCTTATTTTCCTCGTTATTTTTTAAGGAAAATAATAGGGAAAATATTACAATATTTTCTTTAATACTTTCCTTTATATTTTTTTCCATCTTATTTTCCATGTCATCCAAACTAAAGAAAAGTATTTTCCTCTACATTTTTTTTCCTTTCCTTAGCCCGAAATGTCTGGGGAGAGGAAAGGTTCCTTTTTTTTTTTGAGGGTACTCCCGGGAACAGATCCAGTGGAGACGGGGTGGGGCCTGTAGCTCAGAGGATTAGAGCACGTGGCTACGAACCACGGTGTCGGGGGTTCGAATCCCTCCTCGCCCACAACCGGCCCAAAAGGGAAGGACCTTTCCCTCTGAGGGTAGGAAAATCCTGATCGGGATAGCGGACCCAAAGCTATGGAACTTGGCTTGGGTGTGGGTCTTTTGTCGAAATGGAATGGCCTTACTTTTTATTTATATTTATCGCGAATGATATAATCATTACTTATAGCTCCGGGAACCAAATAGAGCCTTAGGGTTTTCTTTCTTGTTTTATTTTTCCTTTTAAAATAAAATAAAATAAGTAGTGACTCCAACTTTTCCAAAACTAATTTTTCACCAATAAAAATGAGTCTCGCCATTGAGTGGGAACACACATGAAAAAAGCGGGTCCACAATTACATAGAGGATTTGACCTATAGGTGAGACCCTAAGGTGGTTATATATTCCCTATGTGTGGACCCGTATTTTTCACGTGCATCCCCACTCAATGGCAAGACTCATTTTTATTGGTGAAAAATTAGTTTTGAAAAAGTTGGAGTCACCACTTATTTTATTTATTTTAAAAGGGAAAAAAATAAGAAAAAAAAACCCTAAAGAAGTGACTCCACAGTTTTGGAAAAGCAAGTCTTGAAAAACCCAAGTCTTGGTCCGGGGATCGGGTTACCTATTGGGAAGGTACCTCTAAGAGGTAGCACCCCTCTAAGCCCTAAAGAGATCTCTAATGACTAAGTCGAGGGAAAAGTGGCAATTAATCAATTGATTGAAGGTACTTAGGTAGGCTAAGGTGATTTCAAAACTAGCATGTCAAAAAGAAATCAAATCATAATCACAAAGGAGGATTAGGATACGTACCTGGACTGTCTCTCAAACACTATCATAAGACATTAAAGTTAGCACAGAAATACAGCACACAACATGTTTTTAATCAAAGTAAATCGAACATACATCTAAGCACCAAAGGATTACATCAAACATAGACAAGGCTCACAGCAACATACATATGCATAAAATTACAAAAAGTAAGTGATAGAGAGCATACCTGGATAGCATGCATGATTTATAAGACTCCTCCAAAAATGCTATAGTGGTTAGGACAAATATAAATTATGTAACATATTCATTATGTCTAATATACAGTACCAGAGCTAAAATTGAGTCAGGATAAGTCAAATGACTCCAAAAATAAATAACAAATTCAAGTAATGTACAAGATCATCAGCATGCAATTAGAAAAGGGAGCATCACAAAATAATTTCTAAAAAAAAATATCTTGGAGTTGAATCTAATCACAAAAAAATTCATGAAACAACTGCTGCACATTGAGAACAAGATACAAAAAACCAAACACTCATTGGAATGACAAATTGCAGCAAATACACCCAAAAGTTCCAGAAGATCTAGATTAGGTAAAAAAAAATAGTGACATGTATAAATGAATTTTTTAAAAATAATAAGATATCACATAAAATTGTACAAAAAATCACACACATCATTCAAAATATCTATATCACAGGAAAAATAAATCCAGGGTTGGGAGTACTCAAAAATATTTTTAAAACACTCCAACTAATCAGGTGTCCAGATTCCATCATGTACAATAGGTACAACTTTGGAAAATCATATCTCCCTTGAAAAAATAGATTTTTTTTTAATATTTTATATGTCTAAGATCAATTTCAAGAAGTCTAGAATTAAGGAAAAATATTGAATCAAATTTAAAAAGTAATCTGCTATTTTGTTTTTACAAAAATATTTCGAGTGTCCAGAACTAGGTGAAAATAGAACCCTCCTAAAGTCTCATTCATATCTTCTATTCTAGAATTGCTTTCTAACTCAAAAGAAATTTTAAATTAAAGTTCAAGAAGTGAGAAAAATCATACAAGTTTTGGAAAAAAAATTTCAATACTCTGAAGTTCCTGAAACGAATTTTAAATCTAAAGGGTCTGTGGTTGAGTGAAAACTGATAGCGAGGAAGAGTTTTGAAAAATTTTCTTATGTAGGGGTTCCACCAATTCTCCAATTGATATACATAAATCTAGCCTAGAATTATCCCATTTGTTTGGGACCGCAAGTTTGGATTCATGTCTTACTCAAAACCATAATTTTTATTGAAAACTAACAAAAATGCGAACCGATCAAGACATGGTTCCATATTATTTAAAAAAAAAAATGAGATTTTGATTCTAAGGACTCTAAATGAGTTTTTGAAATGCACTTTAAAGAGGAACATTTTGAGAAAAGTATTTTTATTTTAAAAATAAAAGAAATTAATTTGAAAACAACAAAACATAAGAAACAAAATACCAAGCAAAACAAAATCACAAAGTAAAATTTTTGTCAACCAAGCAAACTAAAGTGGTGAGAATGGAGCCAAAATTCATGAGTTACCGATGGCTTATGAAAAGTAAATTTGACAAGGGACTACCAAAGTAATAAACTATTAAAACTTAGATCATAAAACTCAATGAAAATATTCATCAAGAATTAACAACTAGGATTCAAAAAACGCCTAAATTGAGAATAACAAATCAAGAACTAGCACATGATCAACTAAACACACAAACACATCTAAACAAAAAAAAAAAGAACTAAATCGGAATTAAAAACATGAACTTTATCTAACATGATTAACTAAATTATTGGGTTAAAATCACTAACACACTTGAACTAAAAGATAGCTTAAAGCTAAACTAATTCAAAATTAAAAAAATACAAACTTTATCTAATATGATTAATTAAACTAATGAATTAAATCCACAATAAAAATCAAAACTTGGAACCAAAGTGAATCGATCACGAATTCTCAAATTTATAATATCATCACACAATTAACAAACTAATGAAACTTGGAATCATGGAATCGAAATAAATCCAAAACTAAAATATGCATGCAATCATCAACTTGAAATAAAAAATATTCATAAACTAAACTTTCAATCTACCTACCGGGGATTATTCTTCTATGCGGCTGTGTGTGTTCTGTCCTCCAAAAATCTTTCGTGTTGTGTTAGAAAGATCCAGAATGCGTGTGCTATGTTGCCCTTCGAAACTGATAATGCATGCCTGTTGGAGAAGCCTCAATGATGCGTGTTGTGTTGTAGCAGCCCAGAAATCTGCTGTGTGTTTCTCATAAAATCCTCTCTTGGTGCGTCAAAGTGGCAACCGAATCTGCTGTCCGAAGTCACCTGCTGCTCTCCAAAGTCTGTGCGTGATGTCAGCAGTCCCCTTCCCTTGTTCTTATTCTTTTATTTCTATGGCAGCCCACTCCTTCTATGGCTACGTGAGGATCCCAAAATTCCCCTTTGTACAGCCAGCAGAGATCTTCTTCTTATAGGAAGTGGGGATCTTCTATGGCAGCCTCTCCCTCATTGAATATTCTGCCTCCTTTTTGAATGCATGTGGATATGGGAAGTGCATATTTGCGTGGCTTACTTGGAGATTTCCTCAAGGATGCAGCCCGTGTCTTGTTCGGTAAGTGATCAAATCCTTTCCAAAAGCTGCACAGAATTCTAAGAATTGCAGTGCATCCCCAACATCTTCAGGAGGCAACTCAATTCCAGTTACAGTAGTTAACCTGGTGTCCTGAGGAAATTGAACATCAACATCAAATGCTCTGTCCTGAAATTTCAAAGTGTTCTTAACCGTATGTGATTTGACGACTTTATAGCGCTTGGCTCCTGCATTATCTAAACCTCCCATATTTTGGCAGATTGTGCTATCTCCTTCTCCGTTTTCTCCTATTTCAATGGAATCAGAAGACACTTTCTGGGATGATCCTGTCCCAGAACTCTTCTCTTGTAGGATATCACCATCCTCTTGTTCTGGTTTTGCCTCATTATTAGATAATTCATTGGTGATACACGGCCCTTTTAGGTTACTCTTCTTTAAACAACTACCATTATCGACATTGCGATCATGCTCCTTTAATTCTTCTCCAGTTGTTTTTTTTTTTTTTTTTCAGTTTCTTCTCATCAGGGCTTAGTGTTAAATCCTCCAGATGCAAGTTTGGATCATCCTGTCCATCAAATGAGTTTTCCTTCCCTATCTTTCTAGGGGAAACAACCACAGACTCCTTGCTCGGGGTAGCAGGCTTTTTTTGGATAAGCAACCATTTCCTTTACATTCTTAACACTATTGTCAGGATCCATAACTTGCAGCATTTCTGAAACAGAAGAAAATCCAGTTGCCTTGGCCTTGTGCACCAGAATACCAGTAGGTGCACAACCTATTTTCTTCCTGCAAAAACTGCAATTGCAAATGCCTCTGCACTTAGGGCACTTCCAATCCTCCAACTGTGCCACCTCTTCGGCTTTCTCTCCATATCTGTTTAAGACGCATCTCTGGCAGTACTTAATAGGACAAGGCTTGTTTTTCTTCAGGTTCCTGCATAGTGTCCGAGAGTCTCTTGTTTTTTTACCGACACTGATGACACGTCTTCCGATAAACAGAATCACTTGGATTCTTGACAATTGGAATACCCGAGGTTTTGTTGGGCTCAGGAGGCGAAGAACTAGAACCTGGCACCAATTGTACTTTCCCAGTATCATCAGAGAGCGCCTTGGAATCCTCCATCAAGATGTGATTCTTTTGAGCAGAGAGGTTGGCTTCGGGAGCAGGGCCGCAATGAAGCACATTTGCTCAGAGATTTTCAGAAGCGTTGCCTTTTTTTTTAGATGTGGATTGATCACCTTTGACAAAACGAGCAACAATCTCTCTCTGCTGCAAGAAATACTTCAAGCTTCCCTTCCCTCTATAATTCATATCAGCACCAGTAACAGCGTTTTGAGCATCCAATATTTGAATATTCTGTTTCTTCACCTTTTGTATTTATCTAAGCCTGGCCTTTTCACGCTGGAGAG
This sequence comes from Vitis riparia, assembly GCF_004353265.1. Lineage (NCBI taxonomy): Eukaryota > Viridiplantae > Streptophyta > Magnoliopsida > Vitales > Vitaceae > Vitis > Vitis riparia. The sequence continues at coordinate 2,288,866 of NC_048432.1, read as the reverse complement.
TGAGTGGCAGTGGCGATAGTGGATGTGGATTGGAAGCGAAATTGCGCCAGATGTTGTAACCAACTGGGGTGACGAGAAAGTTAAAGGATAGGTTCCTTTTGTTCCGTTTCAAAGTCTTACCAATATCAAAATTCTCTTTCATTCGTTGGTAGATTTTCCTATAAAAACATCAAATTATTAAATTAAATAAATAAAATAAATAAATAAATAAATAAATAAGTAAATAAATAAATAAAATTAGAGAATGACAAAATAATAATAATAATAATAATAAATAACAAGATAATAAACAAATAAATAACTAAATAAATAAAAGTGATTGATAAAAATAAAGATAAAATATAATTAATAAAAATATAATAAATGATTAACTAAAAGTGATTGACAATAATAATAAAAAGTAAAAATAAATAAATAAGTAAATGAGATAAATGAGTGATGCAATGATACAAGTCATGCTAAGAATGTTTTATGGGTCAAGTGTGTCTAAGAAGGCCTAAGTGAACCTAGATGGACCCAAGGTATTTAAATGGGCCTAAGGTGGTGCCTAATATATGGGCCTAGGGTGAGACTAAGTGAGCTTAACCGAGTCTAACCTAAAGTGCACCTAAGTGAAGTCTAATCTAAACTTGAAGGACAGTCAAGGTCATAATGTGGAGTCGGATAAACCCCTCAACCAAAGTCTCCAAAGTGGCTCAGAAAATATAAGCTACATGAGTAGTAATGGGTCATCAAAGAACTATTGTGGAGCACTGGAAGTGAACTTAAAGATTTGTGCTAAAGGGACAAAATGGAAGGTCTACACCATGAATTGGGTTATTGTTGATAAAGTTTGGTGGCAATAGATATTCTCAATAAAGACACCATGATATCTCATAGGATTGAGATAGTGAGTCCCCCTGGGTGATCATAAAGACATGTGATCATGAAATTTATGACTATAGTAATTACTTAAGTGGAATTTGACATATATTCTTGTGAGCTAGAGTATGTCAATTGATTACATAAAAGGAAGATCTGTAACTTAAGAATTTGAGAGGTAATCTTTAGAGGTTGATAACATATAGCTTGTTAGATTATGAACACCAATTCATGGGAAGTCTACATGCAATGGATAGTAGAACAAGGACTTAAGTTATATCTTGTTGTAATTTCATAGGATACTAGAGTGTAATGGACTCTTTGTAATGGGAAGTCGAGTCAATTTTAGAATTGGATTATAAGGAAGTTAGCATTTTCCTGTGGGCCCCAGCGGTCCTCCTTCAAATTCTTGATTCATGGTGACACGATTTTGAGGGTATATTTGGGTTTTTGATTCATATATGCATAAGGGTGTTTTAATAAAAATGCAAGGTTGCACTGGATCATATGAATGGTCTTTCTGAACTAGGCTAATTAATTACTTGGAGCCCAATAAGGCTAATTAATTAATTAAAGCCCAATAAGGCTAACTAATTAATTAGGACCAAAGTGGGCTAACTTAAGTGATTCAAGCCAAAGTTGGGCTCAAGTCACTTAAGCCCATAGGAAAACATATATAAATCCCCTTAGGGGTTTAGGGCTTTAGTTTTATGCTCTTCGCTTTGAGATTCCATAGAGAAATCCTAGCCCCCTTTCTAGAAAGAATACTACCCTTCTCTAGTGCTAGATTTGTGAGAAAGAGTGATTATGCAAAAAGTTGTTTGGTTGGTGAGGCTTGTGATTCACTTTATCGAACTTCATCGAATGAAATTAACCCGAGAATATCTAAATTGAAGGTATGATCTCTATTATTTCTAGACTATGTTATCTATCGTTTTTATTGCCACATTTTTCCATTGCGATTAGATCTAAAGAGCCTTGGAATAGTAGCATGAATCCTAAATGATCCAAGGTTAGGAATGGATGTTAGGATATAGCCTTTAAAAGCATAAAATGATGTAATAGATTTAAAATTCATTATTTATTTGATGATATTTCAAGTTCACTTTTATTTATCCGTATTTCATGCATTATACTCTATGAGCATTCTGCCTTAACATCCCTTGCATTGTACATGACTTGGGTGCATTAAGAGTTACATGGAAAATCCAAGTCATGGGGCCTATTACAAGTAGATGATTTGTTTACAACCGGTTTGTAAACTTAGGCAATCCATTTGAGATTGTAGTACACCACCTCCCAATTGAAGGGATGATTGGTGTTAGCCATCGGGATAGGATTCTCATGGTGAGTGTACTAGTGTATACAATCACACATTAGATTGGAATTACGGTGAGTCATGACATAAGGCTATTAGATAGTAATGTGTGGATCTGCATTTTTCACGTGTGTTTTCACTCGAATACGAGACTTGCTTTTTATTTGTGAAAATTTGATTTTTAAAAAGAAAAAAAAAAACTTGGAGTCGCCACTTATATTATTTTTTTAGAAGGAAAATAAAATAAGAAATAAAACCTTAAAAATGAATTTGGAAGACCGTGTCTTTGAAAACCTGAATCTAAGTTCGGGGATTAGGTTACCTATTGAGAAAGTATGATGACAAGTCGTACCCCTCTAAACCCCAAAGTTGAGTCTCTACTAATTAAGGTAAGACTACTATGGAGATTGATTGGTTAATCTATGAATACCGAAGAATAAGAATCATGATAATAAAGAATGAGTAAGCGAGATAGATTCGGAGTGTACCTTAGCTACAAGCTGAGTGCTATTATGATGGACTAGGTTAGTGCACAATAAGAAGTATAAAATAGCTCATGTATATCTAAGAATAAGGCTAAAATAATTAATTTTTTCAATAAACAAGATAACCATAATCAATTAACAAAGAAGTACATCATGTATATAGGACCCTACCACTACCCATTTTATATCTGCATGGATTAATTATATAAGTTTCATTAATTTAGTAGTTACAAAATTTATGTATTTTATTAAAATTGGAAAATCAAGAAAAACTATTGAAAGCTAGGGAAATTAAAAAAATGCTTGCCAAAATAAAAATAAATGGCAGCAAGAAGTTTTATCAAAATTTAGATTTTATCAATGTGGAAGATGCCTAAAGGAATGATTTTAGAGAAGACTAAATTCCAGCTGAAGAAAAGAAATTTAAATTTTAAAATAAGTAAACTCATATGATCCAATAGACTGTGCACCTAAGGAATTCATCCACGCGGAAAATGGAAGGAAATGACCTAAAGGCTGGTTAAGTGGTGGAGTGATTGGGAAGTGGGTTTCCGTGGAGCTAGATCAAGGCCTTTATATTCCTATTATGCCCATATGCCAACCTTGATGTGGCTTCTTAAACCCATAGCCTGTGCCGATTGGTTTGAAAAGCGCATCACCATCTTGTGGACTCGGAACTTTCGGGCTGAATCAGCTTTTCGGTTAAAAGAGGAACCTTTAGAACCACAACACTCCAAAATGCAGATGCATGCTACATAAACAGCCTTCAAGAACTCATATAACCCAGAGAAGACTCCCCTGTTCCCAACTTTGGAGCTGTTGCTTTAACTCGTTGATAGAATAACACATGCAGCTCATGTCTTGATCTCACGTTCACCAACGGGAGAAACATGATTGTCATCGAAATGGTGCCATCTGTTTTCAACAACTAACTTTGCATGGGCCTAATAGTGACCACCATCTAGGCCACCACGAGATGGAACTATATCGGCAGAACTTGATCGAGCACCATGTGAAACATTGGCCAATGTTTAACATGGTGCTCGATCAAGTTCTGCTGATATAGTTCCATTGGCCAATGTTATGTAGGAATGAATGCAGCATACGCATGGGTGCTTGCTTCTTCGGAATCAAAGGAGACCTGATATATATAGGTTGTGTCTTGGTGCTAGATGTAGCTGAAATAGAGGGAATTTCAGAAGTGGCAGCTGCTCTAGAGCTGCATGTGGTTCATGCATTAGTCCATACCCTCAAAACAAAGATTTCACTGTGTATATATGGACCCACGCGCACTCTTCTCATTTCTAAGCAGATTCAGGCAGATTAGTGGTTTAGATTAGTGGGTCCATTTTGGGTATATTTGTTTTTATGGGACCTAAGCCCTACCATTTCAATCATGAGGAGAATAGTTTGGCTGTCTGACTGACTTAACCATCCTACATTAGCACCATATATTTGTTCTTGTTATGGTCACCATTGCATGCCACTAAATTTTTTTCTTCTTTATTAATTTACAAAAATTATCTTCTACTATGTCCAAATTCAACTCACAATTTTTTTTTTAAGCACTTACAACTCTAAATTAAATTAATATATGTAATATTATTACAACATATGAGCTAAGGGTATTTGAAGTTGGTTGAAAATTTTTGTTACTTGTCATAAACTAGAAAATAAAATTTTGCTATTATAGATGTGTTCACATGAAATCAGATAAAATAGAAAAATTAAATTAAATCTTTCAAAAATAAAAATAAAATTAAAGTATTAAAAATTAATTTCAGATGATATAATGATTTATTTAATTCGAATTGAGTTGTATATCAATATAAATAAAATAGGTCAATTCTTTTTCTTCTTTTTTTTTTTTTCTTTTTTTTTTTTTATCATCATGCATGTTATATCAAACCCTTAGGTTATGTTTGATTTTCGAGAAATTTGAGGGAAAATGCGGAGGAAAGAAAATAGAAAGGAAAAGTAGAAGAAAATAAAAAGTGAAGAACAATATAAAAAAAAAAGTTTAAATTTAATAAATTATTTTATACATTTTTTTAAAACTCATTTTACTTATTTTTCTCTATTATATCAAAATTAAATTATTTAAAAATATATAAATTTCAAATTAATTTTAATTATATTTTTTTTATGTATATACATTTTCTATAGTAAAATCAAATATAAAAAAATCATTTCCTTTAACATTTTTTTTCTTTCCCTATTATTTTTCGGAATCAAACATAACCTTAATTTTTTTTAAACTTGTGGTATTGTTATTAAAACCATACTTTAACAAAAGATCAATATATTTCAGGTTTTATTTTTTTTATAAGCACAACTAAATGTGATTTAAAAAAAAAAAACAGAAAATATAAAATTAGTCAAAGGCCAAGACTTGAGAAGATGAATTCTCCCGTCATCCTTTATAAGTCAAATATGATGCTTTTTTGATTAATTGATTTATTATCCATGAAATATGATTCAATGTTTTTCGATTACATCATCTATAAGCAAACTCTCCACCGGGTCTTTGAATGAATCTAAGCCAAAACTTCTTAAGATCTTGAGTTTGATGTAGTGCAAATGAATTGCTTCAAAATAGATCCTATTCGATGATAGGATCAGATTTAAAGGTCATATTTTTCCAAATATTTATCCATCTCTATTTTTGTTTTTGTCTAATTGTGTTATATTTTTGCTTCATTTTTATAATTCTTGTATCATATATATTTTGTATGGAATGATCATTAATAAATTAGTTAAAATTGACAAGATTTTAAAGAATTCTCATTGATTTTCTTAGAAAAATCATATATTTACTTGAGACAACAATCAAATTGCGGTACTAAAGCTTCTCATTTCTTTTTATGATTAATTCATTTTGATTTTTAAAAGCTTTTCATTTCTTTTTATGATTAAATTCATTTTGGTTTTCAAGAGCGAATAGACAAATCATACCCAGGTTTTAAAGATCAAACTAGAGCAATCAATCCAACCAGTCAAACCGTTAACCAACAAATTTTTCGGTCCAATTGACACTAATGAACCATTTGTTATCGAACGGTTCAAACTGACAATTAGGTCGTCGAACCAATCAAGCCCAAAATAATTATAAGCTCCCACTTTATAATGAATCTCATTACTTAAAGCCCAATTCTCCACTAAGCCCAACCCATTAGCAAGCTTGTATGACAAGGGGTGTTGCAAGGCATTTGTAGAGCACATACAACCATAAAATTAAGGGCTGAACCACTAAGCTATGCAACATTTTTGTTTAATGTTGCTATAAAACAAAATATATAGCAATATTGATGTTTTTCTTTTCAATTTTTATCATATAAACCTTTGAACAATTGTAAACTACTAGTTAACCAAATATCACGTTTAGTGTTTGTTTTAGTGCTAGATTTCAATCTTGCCCTATAGAATCTTACTTGAGTGTTGTAAGAGGAATTTTAAGATATTTAAAATGAATAATTGATTTAGCTTGTGGTATCCAAAATGTGATAATTTTGAACTATTTCATTTTTCAGATGCTAACTTTGTTTGATGCAAAATTGATAAGAAGAGCACTAGTGATATTTGTCATTCTATAAGACACTCTTTAGTTTCATGGCATAGTAAAGAGAAAAACTTGGTTGCATCATTTATGATGGAAGTTGAATACATGATCATCAGTCTATGTTGCCTAAAAATATTTAAATGAAACAAATGTTGAGTGACTTTGGTTTATCTTTATCTCATGTTCCTATAAAATGCGATCATACTAGTGCAATTAATATCTCTAAAAATCCAATTCAACACTTTAAACCTAAGCACATTAAGGCACCACTTTCTTAAAGATCATGCAAAAAAGAGAGATATTAACTTAAAATTTGTAGGCACTAAAGATTAATTGGCCGATATTTTCACAAAACCCCTTAATAAAGATTGCTTTATTGAAATTAGAAGAGAATTAGGGGCAATTATAATTTTAAATATCTTTTGATTGTGCTCACATGCCTCGAACACCTTAATTGTGGGTCTCTTACCCTGATTGTTGCATGCTTTATATAGTCTTTGAAGTCTTCATTTATTTTTTATCTCATGTTGTTTAAGACACTTCTAAGAAAGGTTAATTTTTAACTAAAAATCAAATACCCCTAGGCATTGGGCATAAAAAAATAAAATAAAATAAAAAAATAAAAACTTATGAAAATAGGTAACGCAAGCAACCAAGAATGAAGTTTTAGAATTTTGGGTAGTGTTGACCAGGGTTGACTTAATCGATTAAGTCAATCCTTGACTGGTGATTCATTCCCAATTGGTGTCTCAGTTGGTTCGTGTCCTCTCAATGGTCCCTAACAGTGGTGCCATTTGATTCGTGTCCAACTGGTGTCTTGATTTCAGTCCTCAGACTGGAGCAATCAACAAAATTTATAACCTATTACACCATGTACTAGGATAGCCTTAGCTAGCATAGCATAGTGGCTCTAGGGTCGTTCACTGGGATGGGTTTTCACTTCACAATTGATATCAATTCAAAGCTGAATTGGTGCCTTTTCATTTCAAGGTTAGCTTTAAAAGAAAACATAAAGATGTTTAAACGAAAAAGGTTTGGTTTTAAACTAACCAAAAATAGTAACTGATTTTACTTATAAAGAAAAGTGTTTCTTGGAGTTTAGATCACTGAGTTCAGGTTCCTCATACAAAAATGAGAGTTCCGGTCACTTGTTTCTTTTCCTCGCGTTAGAGAATTAACATATAGTTAATTCTCTAACCGGTGCGGTACAGATGCTTCCCATTAATGAGTTCAAACACTAAATCCCTCTCACTGATGCAACTTGCAATGGCTCGTGCCTCTCACCTAGCATTTGCCATTCAAGGTGATCTTTAACCTTGGATTACCTGTCAAAAGCTCGCAAGAGATAACTAATGGATGTCTCCTTGGAATCCAAAAGCTTACCAAGTGTTGGCTATTCTAGAAAATCCTACCTCTAAACCACCTCCCAAAGGCTCGCAAGAGATAAACAAGTGCATCTCAATGGATGAAGATCACTTGCCTTATCAAGTGTTGGCCCAGATGATTTAGAGGCGTTTTAAGTTAACTAAAAAGATAAAAACCATTAACGGGCCACACTTTCTCTTCGTTAAAAACTAAAACAACAAAACTTCCAATTTCTGCATGAGGAAACTTACCTGGCTTTCTTCACTCCAAGAGACGAAGAGCCTAGCCACTCATCCTCTGAGGAAAAATCCTCAGAGTTTGATTGGCTAGAAATAAAAAGAACGAGATAACAAAAATATGAAGGAAGAACAGAGCAAGTGCTCTGTTCGTTGATTACATATATGATGGATGATATATATTCGATGTCTTTTCTTTACATTGGTTCAAAGATATATATAGAGAAGATATTTTCTAAGAAATATCCCAATAATATCTTTGACTGATTACAAGGAGAAAATAGAAATTTACACAAAATATCTTGAGAGAAAAAATCTAACTTAATCGGTGGCAAATATCGGGAAGCTTCAAGAGAACACCGCGGCACTGTGCAAAATCCGGGTAATCTGAAATGTCGGCCGCGGATGCTCTCGGGGTGAACGCTATCAGAGGATCCGGATATGTCTGACCGAGGAAGTTGAAACGTCTCCCTCTCCCATCTGGCTGTGAGATATCCGGATGTAAAATGTCGGCGCACGGAATTCCAAATGTGAAATGTCGGCGCACGGAATTCTTACCTGGGTGGACTGAGCTATGCCACGAGTTGCTATCCGGAGCAACTCCATCCGGATTCCCCAAGAGGACACGCGCCGCCATGCTATCCGGCACTCGTGAACATCACACTCCGAATGATAGCATATCTTATCCGGATATGTTGTCCGAATCATTGACTAAAGTGAGCAAGCCTTACTACAGCCCACGTTCCGCCGCTCTCCAATGGTGTGTCCGGACGCCCTGTCCGAACATCTTTTGCCATGGATTCCAAAGAATCTCTCCTCAATCTCGGATTGCTTTGGTGATCAAAAAGCTATCAAAACACCAAAACTTAACACAATTTGATTAGAATTGATTGCAAGGGTCCTTAATATGTTAATTGGGTTAAAATGTGATAACTACTACTCAAAAGTATTTAAAAGAGTTAATTACAAGCTATGAAATAGCACTTTTTGAGTAGTAATCAACTGGTTAACCAATTTGTTAAGACCAAGCGTTTTAAAACCCTACCATAATCAATCATTTTCACTCTGATTCGTCCCTATTGCAGTCATGCCATTTGATTTTGGCTCAAACGGGTGTTATCAACAAAATTTATAAAACCTTAATCACCTAACACTAGGGTAGCATAGCTAACATAGTATAGTGGCTCTAGGATTGTCCACAAGGATGGGTTTTCATCATACGGTTGACTTTAGTAAAGGAAATAAAATGGTGTTTTTCCTTATGAAAATTAGCTTTTAAAGAAAATGGAATTGTGGTCGCAAAGATTGATTTTAAGTTAAGCAAAAATAATAAGTGAAGTTAACTACAAAGAAAAGGTTTCTTGGAGCTTTAGGTCACTAGGATCGGGTTCCTTAGGCAAAGGGAGAAATTATGGATCTTCTCCTCGCGTTAGGGATGATAACATAAAGGATGGTTATCTCCCGAACCGGTTTTATATTTAGCAATTAAGATTTGATCCAAAGGGTTCATGAAAGATGATAGTTGCTTCCCATTAATGGCTTCAAACACTAAAGACCCTCACCTTGAACCACCTTCCAATGGCTTGTAAATGATAACTAATAGACATCCATGGATCTAGCAATAAGCATCCATAGAATCCGAAAAGCTTACCAACTATTGGCCATTCAAGGTGCTTTTAAGGGATTTAAAGCTAAACCTTAAAATAAAAAACCATTAATGGTTAACAACTATTTTCATTTAAAGCAAGGACAATTCCCACCTTTGCACTCGAGTCCTTCACCTAACTTCCATCACTCCAAGAAACGTAAAACCTAGCCACTCATCCCCTGAGAATTCATCCTCAGAGGTTGTTTAGCTAGAAAGAAAAGTGAAAACAAAAATGAAAAGGTAAGGCAGAGTAAAAGCTCTGTATATTTCTTACTACAAGAATTTACAAGTGTTCAATGAAAAACATCACATTTTTTTCTCCCTTTGTCTCCCTCTATATATATGATGTTACCTAAAAGATATATAAAAAGATATAAAAGAAAATATCTAGGCTGGTTATAAGGAGAAACTAGAAAATTACACAAAATATCTGAAGATAAAAAATCTAACGAAGTCGGTGCACAAGAAGATTTTGCATACCATGCAAAATTTCGCATGGTGTGCGAAATTCTTTGGCTACCTCTTGTGGTTTCGCATGGTGTGCAAAATTTCGCACAGCCATGCGAAAATGCTGGTTGTTGGATTTCTTCCTCTAGTTTTCTTCATTGCATCTCTGATTGGCTTGGCAAAAGGCTATGAAGTGCTCTAAAGCTTGGATTCTTCATGTATTTAAGCTTTAACTTGCATTGCCATGGATTTGAGCTACCAAAAACACCAAAACTTGCCAAAAACTGATTAGTAACCCTTGCTAGGTTTCCTAATGTGCCAATTGAGTTAAAAGGTATTAACTACTACTCAAAAGTGTTTAAAACAGTTGGTTTCAAGCTATAAAAGAGTACTTTTTTAGTAGTAATCACACTTCATTTCCTTTCATTTTTTCAAGGCTCTCTTCTAAACCCCTTATGTAGTCATTCTTAAGTGATTTCCCCTTAGAAATTGTTTGTTTTTGCCTTAGATTTGTGAGCCCTAATAGCCCTTCCCTTTCCTTCTTTGTTTTTCACACTTTTTTTTAGGTTTTTCTCTCTCTTCTATGGGCGTTCAACTTCACCATGGCACCTAGACAAGCTACATCAATCTCTAAGATGTAGAAAAAGCATCCAATTGAGAGTTTGGAGGTAAAGGCACATAGAAAAGCTCAGTTTGAAGCCCAAAGCCTCATTTCAATAGAGGAGTATCATAGATACACTCGACTGTTCGTAGTGTTTTAAAAATTGGACCAAACAAGCTTATCAAATCAATTCGATTGTTGATCTATCACCATTCTGGTCTAGTTCAATCTTTTAACCTAGGTAGTCTTTGAACCGGCAGTCGAACCGGTAAAGTAGTTGACCCAATCGATTTTTTATGAACTGAACAGTTCGAAATAAAATCCCCTCCCTTTTTCCAACTCCTCCCCACCTTTCTAGATCCTTCCCTTACGTCTCTCTCCCTAGCTGCTACTCCCGTCATAGTTGTCATAGCTATTCTCGTCGTAGCTACCACCACTACTCCCATCGCAACTGCAGTCGCCCTTCCCCCCCGTCTCCCACCTCCAACCTAACGTCGGGGACGACATACTGACGGCTCCCTCCCTGCCCCCTTTTAGATCCTCATCCTCCCTCATTTCCCTAGCTGCTACCACTACCCTCTCTAGCCCAACATCGAGGACAACATGTCCCCCACTTCTAGATCATCCCCTTCCCTAACTACAATTACTTCTCCTTCCCCTTTTTTTCCGTTCACTTCCATTTCAGATTTTCCTTGTAATTTTTATTTTTATTTATTTCCATTATTGTTGATTTTATTTTATATTTGTTATTTTTTAACTTTATGATTTTTTAATTTTTATTTTAATTTAAATTAATAAAAACATTATGAGTTTAAATAAAATTTTTGAAAATATTATATTCTCCATATTTTAAATAAATTTCTCATTTTAAAATTAGTTTATGATTTAAAAATAAATTTCAAAATTTTTAATTTTGAATTAAAATTTTGATTTTAATTTTAATTTCTAATTTGAAACTAATTTTCTAATTTTCAAATAATTTTATGATTTTCAAATAGAATTTTGATTTTTAAATAATATATAAATTATTATTTTTATAACTATTTTTAATTTTAATAATATATAAATTATATATTTATGACATCACCTATTTGACTGTAGTTCAACCATCGGTCCAACCAATGAACCATGAATTGGTAACTTTTTCAATTCAATGATCAATTCGATTTTGAAAACATTGAATGTTCGTTACTCGAAATGTGGTTTTGTGCCTTAACATTGATTTCGTTTAGTTGAGCTATTTTTAGTTCAAGCAGTTATTGGGCAAAATGGAATGGTTGTCTCTGGTGACCTACTAGGAGCTTGTTTACCTAACATTAGTATGCATGTTTTATTCAAAAATGCAATATGAGATGGGTGTCCTGATTAATTCCATAGTGAAAAGGGTCTAGATAGAACTTCATATTCGTCAAATTCTAAAAGTTCTATAGACAAGACTTTGTATCTTTGAGTCTAACAAATGGCTAAGTTAAGATTACTTTGATGTTGGTAGATTTGTCTAAAGGCGTAATTCTCTTCTATTTAATACGATGAGTGCCAAGGCCCATGCTCATGCATCACAATAATCAGCGAAGAATTGCATATGATCGACTACATCTTTATTCTCGATGAGTACATTGAGATGAGTTGTCTTATTACAAGGCTTTTCCAATTGATTCCATCTTGATTGGTAGGAGGATCAATCTTGGTTTTATTATCCTCTAACACATGATGAATTGTTGTAAGAGCAAATTGAAGGTTCTTCCATATGGATGCATACTAACAAGGATTTTCAAGGCATTTAACATGGACCTGAGAACTGAGAAGGATGTCCAGCTCCCTACAATTTATGAATCTTATAATGAAAATTCTATGGACTAAATTCACTTTGAAAGACTTCCCAATAGGTTTTGGGTTCGCAAGAAGGGTAGACAAGAGGTCCCAGATGAGCGAGCTAAGAAAGAAGATGAGATTCGTGGTATAGAAGGTGGAGATTTCCCTTAGGGTTATGGGACTGAGGAGATGTAGATTGAGGAAACTCTTTGTACTAAGCAACTAGAGATGACCTTTCAAACCTCCTAGCATGAGCCAACCTAACATACTAAGGAGATGTTTTATATTGAGCTAGTTTTCATTGAGATGGTTCCATCTCCAACTACTAAGTTTACTACAACACACTCATCTCCACAAGTTGATTAGCAATATTGGGTAGATATCTAAGCACAAATTAGCTCCCTTGGTACATAGATGGAGGAGCTCACCATGATCAATGACCCTCACTTCTATTCTATTAAGGATTACATAGATCAGTATTAAACAACTTTCACTACTCAGTTGAATCAATATCTGGCAACCTTCACCACTCAACTTCGAGCTCACACATGATGAGATGATGGTGTACCTCCATTCCATTTTTCCACTACCACCTTCACCTCCCTAGCCTTGAGTTCAAGCTTTAATAATTTCCCCCTTGGTTTTTTATGTTATCAAAGAAAGAGATATATATACTCATATATAGGCATATTTAGGGACCAAGAGTTATTTTGAATCTATCACTTATGTATGTTTTGGATACACTCACTTCCATTTGGTTTTTGGGATACGTGTTTGAATGTGTTTAACTCATCGCCATATGTTTTTAGACATGTTCTATGTTTCCATGTCTATTTCATATGCTATTTTACAATGGTTATTTGTTCCTAATATACTCCATATTGCTCACATGTTCTTTGATCTTATTGGCTAGCTTTGGCATTTTACTTAATTGTAGTTGGATGAATTATCTTATATTTATGCATATTTTTCAATCTTTCATTTATTTTAAGTATTCTTGAGCTTTATTTACTTAATATATCAGGTTTTGATGATAACAAAATAAGATTAAAGTTATTAATGGTTTAAATTAATTTTTTCATGTTTTTTGTGAAAATTTGAAGAAAGCTCAAGCAACTTAGAAAAAAAGGTCAAGACCATGAAGACTTAGGTTAAAGACTTGAAGGGACCTAGGACAAATTTTAAGATGATATTTATTGGTGCACTTAATCGTAAATTGTTTTTCATGCACTTAAAGATTTATTTTCATCATTTCTTAAGCATGAAACAAACTCTTTTATTAAATAAATGGACGAATTCTTGTTTTCAACTTAAATATCGAGCTAAATTCTTTCTAAACTTACTCTAAAAAGTTTTAATAAGGTTTGCCTAAGTTTTTGGAGGTTTTAGACCTCAAATTGGGTTTTTAAGCACTTCACGATGCAATCCATTCAGGAGTCAAGGAATCGATTGAGTCAATTGGGCTTTGATCAAGCAAGGGACATTTTGTGCACCCCTGACTTCCAATAGCTATGGCGAAGTCGATTGAGGTAGAGCCTCAACCGATTGAGGATCGATCAAAGGTTTTACTTTGTTTTTGTTTTATTCCCCATTTCTCATAAAAATTGTTTTTAGTTGGTTCTACAAAAAGTCCCAATACCTAATTCACACGTCTTCCCCCTTTTGGGTAGTTATCTTAATCTAATTAGCTATCTTTCATAATTGAAAAATAAATGAAGTTTACAACAAAAAAAAAATGATTTTACCAAATAATTCTTCTAATTTTTAGAAATAATTAAGAGAATACGTCAAACAACTCATTTTTGTATTTGAAAAAAAAAAAAAAACACTTCCAAGGTAAAAAAAAGTACTTTTATTCTATTTCAAAATCATTATTAAATTATATTAAATTTATTATATTATTTTATTTTTTATTAAATTGTAAATAAATTTTTTATTTAATAAAAGTTAACCACAAAGGTTCATTACGTATATTTAGAAGTTATAATATTTGTTATTTTATTGTTAATATGAAATTAATTATATTTTTAAAAAATAATTACAAAATTAATGTGTGCATTTATTTACTCTATGTTTTTTACTCAAAAGGATATGGTGTCTTATTAGTTTCACGTTTAATACAAATTACAAAATTACTTTATAAAATTAAAAATTAAAATTAAAAGGTTAATCAAAAAAAGAAAATGTGATAGAAAATAACATAAAAATAGCAAAATTTAGATTGATAATTTTTTAAATATTCCCTTCTTTTATTTATTTGTGTTAAAATCGTACAAGTACAATATTATTTTTTTATCTAGAAATTAATAATCTTAACATAACATGATTAGATTAGTATTTCACTAGAGAAATAATTATATGAATAGACAAAAATAAAATAAAATAAAATAAAAAATATCCCACTTTCTGACGCAAAAAAAGCTTAAAAAATGAATAAAAAAATTCAAGCAATTAATCTTACTTAAAAAATTTCTTGCCTCCCAAAAATAAATCACAATTGGGTCTTTAAATAGAAGCAAAAATCATAATGTTAAAAGGAAAATTTTGATATTATTACTGGAAATAAATTTATGCTAAAATTTAAAAAATAACTTGCTTTAAAAGAAACTTTAAATTTTATTTAGATACTTTTTGTTTTTTATTTAAAAAAATAGTAAATTTTATATAAAATGGAAGAATTCTTTATAACTTAACTTTAAAAAAATAATGATTTTTAAAAATTATTTTAAAATAAAGATATTAAAAAATTATCATTTGAAATTTTAAATGTAATTTTTAAAAATATAAGATAAATTCATACTTTTTTTTATAAAAATTATTATCTCCTATTTTATAAATTGTAAAATGGATCAAACATATCAAACAAACACTTCGTTTGTATTATTCATATCAAAAAGTAATTTCTACTTGCACTCAAATCATAAATTAAAAAAGAAAATTATTAATGATGTTGTGTCTTTTACAACTTAATGAGAGTTTAGTAAAACTTAATATTTATTACTTTATGACTTAAATTGAAAACAAAAGGAAGAAAAAGTAATTAAAGGTGAAACAAGTCAAAAAGATACAGCATGTGGAGTAAATGTTGTAGTACCTAAATAATCCATTATATACAACAAAACAAAAGAGAGAGATAAGGATATAAATGTGGTAAGAGAAACATCGTCATCAAGAGACAAAATGATTCAAAAGGATGAAAAGATTGAAAAATATGAGATAGGTGAATTCACAAGAATTGAAAAGGAAAAAAAGCAAACAAAATAAAAAAAACAACTCAACATAAATAAATAAAATTCAAAATAAAAATAAAACAATAAATATAATCTCTTCAAAAGTAGATAAGCAAATATTTTTTTATATTATAGATAAAATAGATGATGAAGAAACACAAAGAAAATATTTACAAAACTTAAAAAGTTTAATTCTCATAGAAAACGCAAATAAAACTCAAGAAAGCAAACTTAATGGATGAAATATTTAATTGATTCAAAAAGATTTAAAAGCCTATAACTATTGAAAATTTGAAAGATGAAATACAAGAAATGAGGGAAGAAATATATCAATTAAGTAAGAAAATGAATAAATAAGAAATTTAATACAATCTAAACAAGAAAATTATACTAAAACCTCTTATAATCAAAATCTAAGAATAATAATACCCAATAAACAAACTCCCATAGAAGCATTTATTAATATAATATCTAAAATATATTTTCAAAAATGGTGTACAAAAGTAAGAATAGACGATTTCGAAGTCGAAATGGTTGCACTAGTAGATTCAGGAGTTGATATGAATTGTATACAAGAAGGAATAATCTCTACTCAATACAATGAAAAAATAGGTCAAGAACTTTTCTCTACAAACAGAAGTAAATTATAAATAGAATACAAACTACAAAATGTTTATGCATATCAAAATAAATATTATTTTAGAACTCAAGTTATGCTTCTACAAAACATGATTGAACCTTTAATTTTAGGAATCCCTTTTATTACACTATTTTATCTTTTTCAAGTGAAGAAGGTGTCAAAACTACAATATTAAGAAATACTATATTTTTTCCTTTTATATACCCATTAACTAAAAAAGATATACATCAAGTCCAAAGCCACTCAATAAATAAAAAGATAAATTTAATTCAAAGAAATTAAAAAAGCTCACATAAACTTTTTATCAAAAGAAATTCAATATAAGAAAATAGAATAGCAACTTTTAGAAGATAAAGTTCAAAAATAAAAAATAAAAGAAATTCAAGATCTTTTTCAAAAAGAAATTTGTTTTGATCTTCCAAATGCTCTTGGGTCGAGAAAGAAACATGAGGTAAGTTTACCATATATTCAAAATTTTGACGAGTCCAAAATACCCATTAAAGCTAGACCTATACAAATGAATAAAAAGCTCTAGAATATTGTAAACAATAAAATGATTTAATATTATAGAAGAAATTAATTAGACCTTCAAAATCTCCTTGGAGTTGTGTTGCTTTTTATGTTCAAAATGCTGCTAAACTATAGAGAGGTGCACCTAGACTAGTCATTAATTATAAGTCTTTGAACAAGGTATTATAATGGATAAGATACTCTATACCCAATAAACAAGATTAATTCAAAATACTTCATAGTACACTAATTTATTCAAAATTTGATATGAAATCAGGATTTTAGCAAATACAAATTAAAGAACAAGATAAATACAAAACTACATTTACAGTCCCTTGATAATTATGAATTGAATGTTATACCCTTTGGTCTAAAAAATGTTCCTGGATTTCAAAATATTATGAATGATATTTTCAATCCTCATTTTCAATTCATTATTATATACATTGATGATGTTTTAGTATTTCCTAATTCATTAGAAAAACATTTTGTGCATTTTAAAAAGTTTTTCAAAGTGATCAAAGCAAATGGAATGTCATGTTCTACACCAAAAATGAAATTGTTTCAAACAAAAACTAGATTTTTAGGACATGAGATTTATCAATGAATGAAAAAACCGATTCAAAGATCAATAGAATTTAATGACAAGTTTCCTGACAAAATAAAATATAAGAAACAATTGCAAAGACTTTCAAGTTATTTAAATTATGTTTCTGATTATTTCAAATATTTAAGAATCATTTGTGAACCACTATACTAAAGACTTAGGAAAAATGCAACTGCATGGACTGAGTCTCATACTAAGCTAGTCAAAGAAATCAAACAAAGAGTCAAACATTTACCATGTATAAATAACCCTCATCCTAATGCATTACTCATTGTAGAATTAGATACATCTTATATAGTTATGGAGGTATATTGAAACAAGAATACAATAATCAAGCGCATATAGTTAAGTATCATTTAAGGTTTTGGTTAGGTGCTCAGATAAACTATTCAATTGTAAAAATAAAAATAAAAATCAATAAATAAAAATTTTTATCAATAATTTTATGTATTTCAAAATTTCAAAGTGATTTGATAAATAAAAAAATTCTTTAAAAAATTGGTTGCAAAGTTGTAAAAGATATTTTACAAAAAGATGTTAAAATTTTAGTTTAAAATTTTTTTTGCAAGCTTTCAAACTTTGATTTTGAAATTGAATTTATCAAAGAAAAGTTGAATTTCCTTCCTGACTTCCTTACTTGGGACTTTTTGTAGGGTAAGGATTCTCCACCTTAATGGGTAATCCCATTAGGCAGGCCCCAACTTCTTCATCATCTAAGAAAACAAAAGCTTTATATGTCATGACTTCAAATGTCCCAAATATCAGTCCTTCATTTCCATTAGAAACATCAAATTCTTTTCAAGTCCTGAGTCCAAACTTTCCTCCTCTTCAACCTACAAAAAGCTTTATTCAAGCCTCAAATCAAATTACATAAGTCTTCTTGTTCAGGGTCAATCCAGCCCTAGTACTGTTTCAACACTTCCTTTTCCCTCATCTTTACCATGTAGTCCATATGCCAGAAAACTCAAAACATTATAAATTGCTTTCATTGAGCCCGAGTTCAATTTTGAAGAAATTCCTAGAATCCTTCCTTTTATATTTCCTCAATGAGTCAACTTCAATTCAAATGATCATTTGAAATCCCATCAATTTTATGAGTTTATCTTGGTTGACATTGATTCAGTCAAGATTACTCATAATATTGATAGAAACAATCCTCAGAGAATTGCATTCTCTAAATGTCAAATTTTTAGAGTCATGATCATTGTTAATTGGAATAAAAAACCCTTCACTTGTAAAGTTTTTAATCAACCTTTTCATCTCATGAGCTTCAACTACATAGACTATATGGATGCTTGGTACAATATGTTTTATTTGCAAAGTTATCAACATTCATAGTTTATTCAATTTTCAAGAGACTGCATTACCAAATTTTCTGCATGGTTTAAAAAATGGTGGATTTTCTTTGGTCTACTTGAGTTAATATTTCCTCCAAGATTCAAGAAAAATTCAACTTGTACAAGAGCAAAACTTGAACTCAATCTATTACCCAATTGAGACTCCTGACGTTCTATTCTAAATTAAGAATTCCATGGATTCTTAGTTGGAATGTTTTCAAGAAACAATAGCAACCTCTTTCTTTTCCCCCTTCTCTCCCTAAAGAATTCAACATCAAGTGGTGGGACAAATTCAATCAAGAATTCGTGTGTCAACAAAAGATTTTACAAATAATTTTGAAACTAAGATCATCAAATTCAAAAGATTCAACAAGTTTCTCTTTACAAGGGTCAACTCAAGCAGAATTTCTAACTTTGAAAAGCAAATGTCAAGCTTCATTATCGACCACTACAAATCTAAAACAATATCGATAAGGACTTATTCAAACTCTCAAGCAGTTCAGTGATAATCAAAATAAAGAAGAAAATGAAGATATAGTCCTATCAAATGATTCATATATAGATACAGAATTCATCCTATATGGTGGACCTATGGGTCAATCTAGATAATTATCTTTCATAACTCATGTAAACCTATACTATCCTATTAAAAAAAAGTGTCAAGTTGCAAGATGTAATTAATATTTATCATCATTAATTTTAATCTTAAATATAAATTTGTTTATTAAACATCTATACATAAAGTATTATAGATATATAAAATTATAACCTTAAAATATCATTATAAAAAACGAGTCATGGTTGCTAAATATACTCTCATTAGATGTGAGTAAATAAAACAAAAAAGATTTGAGATTAAGAATAAGTTAATTGTTTTAACTTAATACTTAAAATTATTTTTAACCTTAAGTTGTTATATTAAGTTATTTTACTAAACATGTTTAATCTACTTAATAACTTAAATTAAGTTATTAAGTCACTTTAAGTCATTATATTGATTTATCAAACATCCTCTCATAACTAGAATTTGACTATTTTCCTATAATAAAATATTATAAGGGGGACAAGGAATAAAAATATTCATGTCCATCTATAATATATGAATGGGAGAAAAATCTCTTGACCCCTTACCATAGGTCAATTTACTTCGGTGAAAAATGGGGGTCAAATTGATCGAACCCTCGTGTGGACCCCGCATTTCTGCTCATGCGTTTCCCACTCGAATGGCTCGAACTTACTTTTTATTTATTTGAAAATGATTTATTTTTTAGAAAATGACTTGGAGTCGCCACTTATTTTTGTTTTATTTTTAAAGGAAAAACAAAATAAAAAAGAAAACCCTAAATGTGACTCCTTATTTGGAAAATGTGGTCTGTGAAAAACCAAATATATGCTCAGATGTCAGGTTACTTATTGGGAAGGTACGATAAAGATCGTAACACTCCTCTAAGTCCCTAAAAATGGGTCTTTACTAATAAAATGAAACAGACATAGTAATTGATTGATCAAACATGGATAGCGAATAAATATCAATAAAAACAAAATAACTGAATGAACAAAAGAGGCAAATAGTGTACCTGAGTAATGATCTGATTTACTTCAAGGAAAACAAAGGTTAGTAAACAAACACAGAATAATCGCATCCATGTTATAGAGTGGAATAAGTCAATCATATATAGCAATCAATCAATCAATCAATGAGAAAATCACATATGTTGGCCCCCACTAAAGCCCGATTTATTTTTGCACAAATCAATGCTATAAATCCCATCACTTGGAATTACAAAATTAAATTCATACTTATTTTAAAATATTTTAAAAATCGAAGAAAATTTGTGAAAGGTACTTGCCAGAAAGAAATATGGTAGCAAAAGTTTATTAAACATGGAATTTTGATGAACCTAAAAATTCTAAGGATGAAAAATAGTGGAGTTTGGATTATTTAAAAAAAAAAAAAAAAAAAACAGAATCTGGAAAACTATTTGAAGAATGGGAGTGTAGGGAATTATTTTAAAAATCAAAGATGGAAGAGTGAAAGAAAGCCACCTGGCCCAAAAATTGTATACGAAAGGTGGCCATGCAAGGATCATTTTCTACTGGGTGCACTCTGGAGGAGTACTCCTTCTGTTGCTTTTTTTTTGGGGAGAATTATCTTTTGGGGGTAGATGGGCCCCCAAATTAACAAAAGGTCCATATAACTCTTCAAATTGAGTTGAAGGATGTGAAATAATAACGGACAAATATACCCTTTAAGAACACATATAAAATATTTTATAAAATTAAGTTAAATATTTTTTTTCAATAATTTTTTTTTTCAAAAAATACTAAATTAAATAAAAGTAGTTTTCAAAAATATTAAATTAAATATTTTTTAAAAAAAATATTAAATAATTTTTTTTTTCAAAAATATTAAATTAATTTTTTTTCAAAAATATTAAATTAAATTAAAGTATTTAAAAAAATATTAAATTAAATATTTTTTAAATATTAAATTAAATAAATTTATTTTTAAAAAATATTAAATTAAATAAATTTATTTTTAAAAAATATTAAATTACATAAAAGTATTTTTAAAAAATATTAAATTAAATAAAAGTATTTTTCAAAAATATTAATTTTTTTTCTCAAAATCAACAAAGGGCATTTTTGGAAATACTGAATGATGATATCCTTAAACTCAATTTTCATATTTTCATTGGGTCTTTGGCTCAGTTTAAAGAGTTACATGGACCTTTTGTTAATTTGGGGTCCATCTACCCCCAAAACATAATTCTCCTTTTTTTTTTCCGGTGCTAGTGAGCCCAATTTGAAAGGTTGATTCAACTTTTGATCCGAGTCGCTTCGAGGAAAAGGTCACAACTTGTTCCCCTTTGAATCTTGCCAAAGAGTACCGAGCCTTTGTCAGTAGTTTCAATCCTATTGGGTCTTCACATTCTTCCTCTGTAAGTGGTTCCGAGAGGGTAAACACCAAACCAGAAATTATTACCTATGAAGGTTAACCTCCTCTAATGTGATACGGAGCCAAATGTACACATGGATCTAAAACTACTTGAACTTTCATAAAAGCACCAGCTTTGATAATTCCCACCTCTACAACATCACCTGTAAATTTTATTTTATTTTTACTTATGAGGTAATGGAATGAAATGCGCTCAGTTGATCGGAATGGCATTGTTCCTTCACAGCCTACATGAACACCATCAAAGCTTACAATCATGTCCCCCTCCTTTAAAACATCGTTTGCATCAGAAATGGGTTCAACTTTCTAGCTTTCTAGGTGGATCTGCTTCGGCGTTCTGGACCTCGGAACGACATGCTAGAAGCTGTTGTTTAATCTTGCAATTTACAACATGGATATGGGCTTAAGGGCAAGTTCAAGCTGAAAGACTTCATAAAACTCCTTTATTAAAGACTTGTGTGTGGTATCAATCAACTAAAAATCATCAATATAGTTGATATCTGATGCTCCATGTTGATTGGATGACCCAAACTCCCCAAGAATCCCCTTAATGCGTCCAACCTCACGGTTTTGTATACAACATAGGACTATCAACTAAAAAAGAGTAAGGTTTGTGGTGACATTCAGTGCTAAGACATGATACGCTATCCATTGAGACACTCGTGAAGAGTTTTGGAACGTCTCAAACCTACGTGCCAAATACGTCTTTGCATCTTGTGAGCGAGATCCAACAGCAAAAGCTTGATGTTCGAAGCAATTACCACTTGGGCAGTTGTAATAGCAGTGAGCCCCCACTTCATCCAAGCCAGCTACAAGCGGACCAACACCATAAGACTGTTTCCAGGACCTTTGGGTGAGAACCTGGACCTTGTCGGCAAACTGAACGACCAATCGACCAACAGAAAGCGGTGACTCGTAAGTGAAGCTGTAATAAATGCATTCAGATCGTACATACCGAGAGAGGACTCTGCCATCAGAGGTGAGACCGGCAATAGCTACTCCAATATGATCACCGACCTTGAAGATCTCCTTCTGGTGAAAAGAGAGCTCGGAGTTAGCCTTGTTGACACAAGCTAAGACAACGTGAGTCTTGAATCAGAGGCTAATGGCAGCAGCCCCTTGCTGCACAGCTTCCATGGCGTATTATGCCTGAAAGAGTTTGCCAGCGGGGTTCCATGTGGTCACATTCGTGTCATACTGAGTGTTGTTTTACAGCATAATCATTTTTTCTTAGCTAACATATGTAGCGTTCCAATTTAGGATGGCGCACCACAAACATTTTGAGCGATTGTAAGGAAAGCCTTAGAGAGGTCGTACTGTTCTGGAAAGTAAAGGCTTGAACTCTGCATGGTATTTGATACTCGAAGCAATGCGTTTAGGATCCACAGTGGAAAAAATCTGAATGCTTAAAGGTCCGCGGGGGGTGATGAGTTTGATGGGTATGGAAGTTGAGGTGGCAGATTAGGTAAGTAGGTAGGAAGATGTGAGCATGGTTTTACAAAGGTTTTTTTTTTTCTTTTCTTTTTTTGCGTGGGAAGTGGGAGAGATGGTGGCTTCATCAGCATTCACATCCTTGAGCACAGCGTCACCCTTGCACATTAAACAACAAACATGTATTTTCCATGGCGTGGGTCGCATTTGATCATCATGGGTGAGGGCTCAAAGACACTGTAGGTGATCTCCGCCACAGCAAGATGCCCATGGTTGGCCTACTCGGCTGACATGACATATGATGGCTTATGTGGTATCGGTGGCTTATTACAGCATGATCATCTTCTTGTAAGGAGCGGCACCGGGTGGAAGTGGTAGTCTCATCATTGGCCCTAGGGATGTTCTTCAGCAAAAAGATCCTTAATATTCCAATTTGCTTCATTCAAGGATCCAAAAACTAATAGATCATTGCGGCTTCTGTAGGCGCTACTGAGTTCATAAACAGTTCTCTTAGAGTCCTAGAATTTTGAGATTGGAACCAGCTTATCGCCTAAAGGGCTTCTTATGTGTCTCATCAATGCACTCTCAACTTCAGGACTAAGAAGGTTAGCCGGTTTTGTAACCTCTACAGATTTTAGCTCAAATAATAGCCATCATAGGACTACTCTCTGAATCATCCCTGAACTGTGGATTCTCAGCAGCAAAGGCACCCAAAGGTTGAATGAACTCAGAATGCCCACTGAAAATTCTCATACAGCCTCCAGAAAAGGCAACCCCGATCCAGATTTCCTTGTTCACATGCCCAACAGATACATGTATAAAGTCACCTAGCCATGACAAGCATGTTACAACTCTTCATACCCACAGACTGAGAATGCATACTCTGTAGTTCCTTGCTCCCTCAAGCATAGATGAGAAAACTGATGTGCACCATGAACAGACACCAAGAACAGAGGAAGGCAACAAAAACAGAGCACAAATGGTAGAAACAAAAAATGAACCCATACAAGCCATGCTTCATATTGTAATCAACAAGCTTAGGTGAGGGTGGGTGAAATCAAATGAGTACCAAATGAAAATCAAAACATGGTTGCAGATATCTTATGGGGAAACTGAAATAGGGCCAAACTGATCCTCAACAAAAATCATTAAAAAGAGAGATATGAACGTTCTTACTCCTAACCATCAAACATCATCTAAGAATCATCCAAAAAAGAGGAGAAAAGCATACCAGTTGAAGTGAATGGGAAATCCATAATAAACATACCTGAAAAAGATCCTCTCCAGCAAGGTTGGCAAGAACTCAGCAAGCCATCCTTATTCTTCCTCTCCTGGTTTTTTCTAAACAATGCAGCTCTATCTCTCTCTCTCTCTCTCTCTCTCTCTCTCTCTCTCTCTTATGCTCTCTCCCCAGGTCTCTTGTCCCTCAAGCTACCTCGTTCCCTCTGTAACCAGCTCCTCAAAAGATATCTTTCTCCCTTCCCTTACGTTTTCAACTCAGTTGCCTCCCTCCTCAAGCAACCTTGGCTCCTCTGTCAAAACTACCCCCAGAAAAAATATCATCTGGCCATCTCCATAAGCCCAAGCAACCCACGCTCCTCCATAATAGCCAGAATATTCCCATGGCACTGTGTCAAACTCTGGTTGCTTACAGAAAAAACCACTACTCTCTCCCAAGTTCCCAACATACAAAATGTCACTGCCTGATTATCAATCCTAGGGCAACACGTGGCCATATAAAATTCTTCCACCTTGCAAAATAACACCATGCAAAAACACACCTCCAAAATGGGGGTCTACACCTTGTTATTTTAGTTAGGTTTAAGTTTGAATAGAAATAATATTCTATTACTAACAATTCATTTATTTTCAAACAAACCCAATTACTATATATTATTTGATTGACTAATCTTTTAAATTGGAACGGGTGTGTTTGAAATACTAAAATAGAGAATAAAAATATAAATCTAATACAATGGACTTGCATTTGAAATATTAAAATATGAAATAAAAATAAAAATAAAGTCTATTTTCTTTTATTTGAATAACAATTAGAAAATAAGAATATAGATTTCATCTCATCAAAAGTCAAAATTCACTTTTGTAATAATTTTATTTCCTCTCTAGTACATAATATTATGATTTACTTCAATTTTTATTTTTATTCTCAATATCAAATAAAAATAAATCCTATTTTAATTCAAAAAATTAATTGTAGATGATAAATTATGAGAATAGGGATTTAATATTTTATTTCATGAATAATTGAATGATATATAAAATTAATTGTCAGTCATCATGTGGGCATTGAAATATCAAATCAATTATAAGGTCCAATATTGCCATCTAATTATTGAGTAGGGCCAAGAAGAAAAGCATCCACTACTTTTATGGTATTAAATACTAAATATAAGCCATAGAGGTTGGTGGGACTACATTTTATGCCCTCTATTTATAGTTTTTTCTTTTTAAAATTTATATTTTTAAGAAGCTTGTGCCGTAGGATTGGTGGGTGATGAGGTGTATGGATTTTCTCTTACGTGGCGCCACCAAACCACCTACATTTTTTCAAGTCATGGATAGGAATGAGTATTAAATTATTTATTTAATTTTTTATGAAAATTAAATAATTTATAAGTTATTTGAGAGTGATTTTATAGATACTTCATTATATTTGTAAGCATTTTTTTTTTTTTTAAATTTAGGTATTTAATAAAATTTTTTTAAAAAATAATTATTTAAAGTTATTTTTATATGGATAAGAACCTCTTGAAAGAGTGATTCCCATAAAAGCGCTTTTACCTTTAATATTTTTATTAAAAAGCATTTTTATGAATAATCAATTAGTATTAGTATTAACTCATAAAAGAAAGATGTTGTGAAAGTACTTTTGGCATCCAATGAAATATATACTAGAAAAATAATTATTGGAAGAAACACAAATAAATTATAATTCAAAATTTAGAGCCCGTTTAGTAGTGATTTTAGGGACGCTTTTAGTTAAAAAAATGTTTTTGAAAACAATTAGGTATTTGGAAAATTTTGGGAAATTTTTTTAAAATTTTGAAAAATCACTTATAGTATTAAAAAAATCATTTATAGTATTTTATGAAGAAATACTTGATGAATATTTAAAAAAAAAAATACTTTCTAGGAAAATATTTTCACTAAAAATACTTTAAACACACTTTTTTTTTTCCTTTTTATAACCGAAAAACTTTTTATGACCAAACCCTTAGAACTCTTTATGAGGACTCGGACTTTAGGATGTTTGCCGTTTTGAAAAATTTTATCTTCCAAGTATTAAAAATGTTAAAAATATTTTCTATAATCACTACAAAACGTATTCTAAGAATGCATTTGATATTAATTTTAAAAAAAATGTTTTTACATTTTCTAACAATTTGAACAATAAAAAATTCAAATGTTACAAATATTAGAAGCGCTTTCTAAAATCATTATCAACGGACTCTTAACGGGATCACATTTCTTAGTATTCACCTTGATCGATTGGACTACCTTGGCAGGTAAACACACTCTTATTTTAAAAGGTTTTCTTGATTTTTTATTGTGATATTTAAAACTTTGTCAAACTCCGTATTTTATATATTTCTCCCAAAAGGGGTTGAGATGTTTGAAGAATGACCCTTACTCGAATTTTTTGGGGGTTGTTTGTATTTTACTTAAATTTTTTATTTTAAGATTTAACGTTGTTACTACACTTAACCTAGTTTCTTATATAATTTGGGTGATTATTATCTTAAAAAAAACATTAAAATACATCAATCTGGTGCAATTTAGATGAGAATTCACTATAAATTAGAACTATTGTCATACAAAGATAATGACTCAAATTTGTTGTATTTTTGTTCATTTTTTTAATTTTATTTTTCTAGAAAATTTTAGATTTAAATTTTGTCAAAAACAAAACCAATAATATAAAACTCATTTTATTAAATTAATAATAATAAAAAAAGCAAATAAAATTCTAAATCACAAATTGAAATTCTACCACTAATAGGTAATGAAGATTTTGTTTTGAAATTCTTGTTTGAGAAACCAATATTTGAGGCATTATACTCAATAATAGGAAAGCTTAAGAGGTTAAAGATACCTAAACAAGGAATCATAATTATACAAAATCAAATTTATAAATCTCTATAGATTTCTCATTGGAAAAATGAATTTACATTAGAAACAAGGGCCTCTTTGGCCAAGTGTGATTTAAAAATGGGTTTTTGTTTTTAAAAATTTATGCATTTTGACATATATACTTAATAATAAAATAAATTTAGAATTTTTTTAATTAAAAAATTGATTTCTGCATTTTGTTCTTGAAAATAAAAAATAAAAAATTTAAAAAATATATATTTTAATTATTTTTACGTACTTTATGAGAATTGTTTTGAAAAATAAAATAAAAGATTAGTCATAAAAATTATTTTAAAAATATATTTAAAAATATTAAAAATAAATTAAAAAGATTTTAAAATTTTAAATAAATTTTTATTTTACAAAATATGATAAAATAATTTTCAAAAATAATTTTTAAAAATTGTTTTTATAGAATTGTTGCTGATCATGCACTTACTTTTTAAAATTGCTTTTATTTTTATTTATTTATTTTGTGAAATACTTCCGGAACATTCCTTTAGCGGCGGCCTCCATCGCACGAAACGTAAAATGGACAATGGTAGGAGAACTGAGAAGAGAGAGAGGAGTATAAATATGAAATAAAAAGAAATAATCCTAAAATTAGGTAACTTCGTTCCCACGTGGAGACTACAAAGGAAGAAAACGAAGGGTCTTATTATTGGGAATTTTACATTGCCAAAGAGAGAGGAGACACGAAGAGGAGTGAGAGAGAGAGAGAGAGGGGACTAGAGCGAGAGAGAGCTCTGGAGTCGACCTTTGCCCGCGCGCGGCGAGGGAGGTTATGCCGTTTTCCTTTCTGGTAATATGACCTTTTTTTGTCAGATCTGATTTGGTCTCCGTCGATTTCGTGACCTTCTTTTCTGAATTTGGGTCCTTTTTCCGGGTCTTTTAGGGTTAGGGTTTGAGCTCTGGTTTCTTCGGATCTGGGTTGTGTTTTGGTGGCGTATTTGATGGGGGTTGGGTGGGGATTTCTGGAAGATTGTGAACAAAATCTGAAATCCGACCATGATGGTTTGGATTTTGGGGTTTTGATCATCTCTTATTGATTTGGTTTTCGGATTAGGGTTTGTGTTTTGCGGATGAATTGGGGGAAATTTGAAGAAAGAGGTTGAATAAAGCTTGGGAATCTGGCCTTGGTGGGTTGGATTTTAAGGGTTTTAATTTTATATGCTATCGATTTGTTTTTAGGAGTACGATTTGATGTTATTGGATCTGGTTTGTGTTTGGTTGATCAATTGGGGAACAAGTTTGAAGAAAGATTGAACGACATTTGGGAAATTAGCGGTTTTGATTTCATCTCTCATTGATTTGTTTTTAGGGTTGGGGCTTAGCTTGTATGGTATTTGATTTGGTTTGTGATTAGGGATGCATGTTTTGGGGCTGGATTGCCGTTGAATTCAACAAAAATTGGATCAGATTTTCTTATTATTATTATTTGATTTCGGCTTATTCTTTCTGCATTTGGATCCCCTTTTATGGTTTTTGGGTTTAAGATTTGGTTTTTTTGGTTTACGGTTAAGATTTGGTTTGATGGATCTGCTTTGATCTGCGATTCAGTTTGTTTGTTATGGCGTTGAATTAAAAATAAATTTAAGAAAATACGGTCAATATTGGTGGTTTTGATTTGCTTTTTATTTTTTATTTATTTATTTTTTAAATTTAGATTTAGATGATGTATCACATGGGGTTTATTTTCTAATTTAGGATGTAATATGGAGTTATTAGTCTTCTTTGATTTTTACCACGATGTTGGCTTTTACGTTTAGGGTTTGATTTCGTGCATGTGATTTGTGCTTTGTTGATGCATTGGGGTAGAAATTAAAAGAAAAGTTGAATAAGATGTCAAATCCAGCCTATTTGGTTTGGGTTTTAGGTTCTTTTCGTTTGCTTTTAGATTGTGTTTTCCAAGAAATTCAGGAATTGATTTTTAGGGTTTTTATTTTTTTATATAGAAAGGAGGATTCTTTGGGGTTTATTTATTTTATTTATTTATTTTTATCTAAGTTGGATTATACATCTTTTGAGCTGATAATGTAATTAAGTTCGTCTCCTCCTTTGGGCATCTGTTAGTTTCTAGGGTTTGGCTTGTTCAGGAATTGATTTTTAGGGTTTTTACTTTATTTTATTTTTTATATAGAAAGGAGGATTCTTTGGGTTTTATTTATTTATTTATTTTTATCTAAGTTGGATTATACATCTTTTGAGCTGATAATGTAATTAAGTTCGTCTCCTCCTTCGGGCATCTGTTAGTTTCTAGGGTTTGGCTTGATGATCTGATGTGCAGTTTGGATTCTTTTACATGGTAGTGAATTGTTTAGAAATTGAAGAGAATTTTTTTTTTTTAACAAGAAGAAAAGAACAGTTTGGAGATTGGCTTGGATTGGTCTTTTTTGGTGTATTTGGGGAGAGCGAAACTGAAGGACCTTCCAAGAGGAAGAGTTGCCAGATCAAATTTTGAGGGATCTCTTTATTTGTTCAGTGATAGAGTTGCATCCCCTTTGACTACAGGGATTTTTTTTCAGGGTTAATGTCTGGTTTAATCTGATCTTCTAGTGTAAATTGGAAATCTACGCTCTAAATTTTATAAACCTATTCTATATAAGTTGGAAAAGAGGACCTTTTTCCACTAGGAGCTGGCTCATAACTTTTAATTGAATGATCTAGTTTTTAGCTTATATCTAACTTTCTGCATATCCACAAACACAAATCATGTTCAGCTTTCCATATAACATGTTTCTGTAAAAGTAAATAATATTTATATGGTTTCTGATAAAAAAACCTATAAAATAATATGGTTTCTGATAAAAGAAAGCATGTTTATATGGTTTTCTGGTAATAATTTGTTGGACAGAATTTAGGTGATGTGTCACAGTGTTGAAGCAGTTCTTGCAAGAAACTCTTTGGTGATTGACAGTGTTTATTATCACATGTTTCAAATCTAAGTAACGCATATTTGCCTGGTTTAATTTAATTCTTGTACTGAATTATTTTCTGTACAAACCTAGTTTGTATCAATGATTAACTTTTTATGATGGTCATAGAGACTTATACTGATATGGTTGCCTCTTTTCTGTGTAATCTTCTTATTGTGGGTTTTAGCATTTGTAATGTCTTGTCAACTAATAGTATTTCATCAGAACTTCAATTTGCTATATCTCTCAGCTTTTGTTTAGCTATCTATCTGATTATTTTGGTATGAGTTTGCTGACATTGTTTTTGCTGATAGGTATTGCGGGACTTAGATCTTGAGGACTTAATTTCCTTTCTTAAGACATGGAGCAAGTGTGCTTCTGGTCAACTTGCCACCAGTTTCGAGTTTTTTCATTCCAGGAAGTGCTCGACTGGCGGTTTCTCACCCTTGGAGATTTCCTTCTTGTTTCTTTTGTCAATTGCACTTAGTGCCCAGCTTTACTTAGATGATCAGCACGACAGGCCTAATGCGATTTTTTTCTGAGATAGATGTTGGATCTTTAGTGCAGTTCTCCAAGTAAGCCTTTTACTCCCTAACTTTTTTTGGGCCAGACCTTTCTTATCATCTTTCCTAACAGATTCTTTTGTTGGTAGTGCATTGTTGATACAACATCCATTCAGAATTTCTTGAGTTTCTGAGGTATACTATTTTTATGCTATCAAATCTTTTTTTTATAGGAATATTTATTGGTGTAATTACTTTATTCTTGTGAGAAAGAACTAACTCTTATCCCATGTCTCTCTCTTCCCCTTTTACCACAGGGCCAAATTCTGCAAGTAAACGAATGAGAAGTTGCTTACTCAGTTGATAATTAGATAATCTGTTGCATTGGATCTGCAAAGACTTAGTAGTTCTTAGTTATTCCTTCATCATTGCTGCTGAAGGCTTACATTTAGAGGGTGAGACACAAATTGAACGGAAGATTCTGCAACAAGTTTGAAGTAGTATAAATGTGATAATTCTTCTTAGTTCTTTGGTAGTGTTGGGCGACTGTATCTTGAACCGGAGATTCCTTCTTTGACCTAGAAGAGTCTTTCTGCGCTGATCTGTCTCTGAGTTGCTCACAGGATGTTCTGCACTCGATCTTTACTGCAATCTATGCATTGTTATTGTCGTCCAACAGTGGGTTTAATATGTTTTCTGAATAAGGCTCTGAAGCTTGTCCATCAAAAAAGTATTGGTGTCACTCTCTTGCACATTGTCCTCGAAAATTAATGGTGGATTCAGCCGGACCAGCCAGGAAATTTGTTTATTTTCTGTAGGGGTTTTCTACGAGTTATCAACTGAAGGCATATGACGTACATTCATCTATGTGTTCTTCATTCTTTTCTTAAATAAGTCAAAAGAGCCGCAATCCGTTGAAATCTGTGCCTTGTGCTACAAGAAGAATGGATAAGTGAGTGGGCTTGTGTGGAACTTGCTTGTTAATATTTGTATTTTAATGTGTTGATATGTCTGAGAGTTTTGGCCTCTACAGGTATACGATAATCAAGGAAGTTGGTGATGGGACTTTTGGAAGTGTTTGGCGAGCAATAAATAAGCAGACTGGTGAAGTTGTAAGCAGCATGTTCATAGTTTTTATTGCTTTGAAACTGAAGGAAATTGATTCTATATAAGTCAGGGTTTGTTCTTTTGTTTCAACAGGTTGCTATAAAAAAGATGAAGAGGAAATATTATTCCTGGGAAGAATGTTTAAATCTGAGAGAAGTCAAGGTAAAACAGTTTATACTTCTGCTCTTATTATTGCTATTTTATTTCTGTATATGGTTTTAAATTTTTTCTTTTTGCAGTCATTGAGAAAGATGAACCACCCAAACATTGTGAAGCTCAAGGAAGTCTTTAGGGAAAATGATATTTTGTACTTTGTGTTTGAATACATGGTATGTGATATCCTATCAACTAGTAAATTGTTTTCATCAGTGCTTATTATTAAATATGATAAATGCCATTTGTCTGTTTCAGGAATGCAACCTTTACCAACTAATGAAAGATCGGTTGAAGCTTTTTTCGGAAACTGAAGTTCGAAATTGGTGCTTTCAAGTGTTCCAAGGTCTTGCTTACATGCACAGGCGTGGATATTTTCATCGCGACCTCAAGCCAGGTGACTGCTACTTTTGTGATTTTTGACCAAAATCATAGAAATGCATTTTTTGAGCAAGCACTACAATTCCAATTTAGTTGATGATTCATTTAGGGATGGATGATATTTATAAGATATCCATTGAAGATCCTCTGATGCATTGCCATTAATTTTTTTGATAGGCTTTATAGTAGAGGCTCATTTTGCCATAAAAATTTCAATTCCCATGGGTAGCCATATTTTGCCGTCATCTATTCCTGAGAAAGGGGATGCATCTTAGATGATATTTAATAAAGATGCCTTTTTCTTTTAAAATAATTATTAATATTTTTTTCCCGCTTGCTTATTGGCGCTATTTCTATACTTTGTGTGTGCTTTGTTGCCCCTTTTCTGAGCGCTTTTAAAATAATTGCCTTTTTACCTATCAATAAAAAAAGGAGTCTTTTTTTCTGGGGTGGGTGGGGGGGTAAACAATTTTTATGTGATATTCTTGAGAAGAATGAACTTTTAGGGAATTTAGGTCTTTATGTATTTGAGATATTTCTGTTTATTTTCCAAAAAAACAATCTAGCAACGCTATTTGCTTAGTTTCTGTAACTCATAAAACATTTGAGTAGCATTTGGTTTTCTTCCAATTCTTTGATTGCCTGAACACTTGACAATGAAAGTGAAGGGCCTCACCCAGTATGATGAAAGTTTTAAAGATGACTCCATCATTATTCTGCTCTTTTCTTCTTGCTCTCTGTCTTATTATTTTTATTTTAAATTTAAGTTAAATTATCCTGTGTTGGGTGGTGGGATTTTCATTTGTGATTTTGTATATTGAGTCATCTTCTAGTCTTGTTTCTCTCTCTCTCTCTCTCTCTCTCTCTCTCTCTTTGTATATATTTGTTTTGTTGTTATGATTCAAATTGTTTGGGGTTGGGTGGGTGAGTGTTAGGGGTTGTATGCCCTGATTTTAATCTTGCATTAACTTGAGCTTTATATAATAGGTATAATTCATAAAGTGATATGAAATCTTCTTCTTCTTCACTTCACTTGATCAAAATAATGTAGAGTCGGTTATTTAATAAAGCGGGCAGGAAAAAATTTATGTTTGCCTTTGCTCTTTTAATTTTAATGTTTACTTTGTTTTGTATTTATATGTGGGTTATAGTTTCTCAAATATGCATCTTCCATTCTGATTAAAAAAATGCATCTTCCATAAAAATTCCTTCCTTGTATGTTTCTTTTCAGAGAACTTGTTGGTTACAAAAGATGTAATAAAAATTGCTGATTTTGGTCTTGCTCGGGAGATCAATTCTGAACCACCATACACGGAATATGTCTCTACACGCTGGTACGTGTTTTTGGGTTACTTGTTTGTCCCCTTTATTAATGTGTTGCGTCCTTCAAATTTCAATCTCCCTGATATTATTTGGTTGTATTTTGTTATCACTAAAATATGGACATGGCAGGTATCGAGCTCCAGAGGTTCTGCTTCAATCATCCACATATGGTTCTGCAGTTGGTCAGTATATAGTTGGAAAGAGACTGAAATTTTATAAAGTTTGAAAAATTATCCATATTTTTGTCTGTAGACACTGAAATTTTATTTCCATTTTTTCCCTCCAGATATGTGGGCAATGGGTGCTATCATGGCTGAATTGTTTACTCTCCGTCCTCTCTTTCCAGGATCGAGGTAAATGTTTTTTTCCCCTTTCCTTCTAGGTATTGGGTTTTCCCTTTTGCTTTTACTAGTTATGGGCACCTATGTTGCACGTGGTTAATTTTACATAATTGAAAATAAAATTAATATTTCAAGAGGTTGGTTTTTAATTTCAAAAATCATAATGCAAGTGAATTTAATATGTAATTCAGGAAATCAAAGTATAGGACTCGGTAGAATATGGTATTAGTTCTTAAAACATATATCTATTAATTATGGTTCTTAAACATGTATCTACTAGATATATTCACATTTCTTGTGTACCCAATAGGAGTTAGTTATTAATGTGACATCTTATTTTGTGCTAATTTTGATAAAACTATTGATTAATTTGGATAGTAGAAAGTGGTGGTTTTATATCAAAGGAAAAAAAAAAAAATTTGTATTTCTTACCTAACAACCACCAGGGATTTCTGATAGTTTTTTTACAATAAGAAAATTTTAAATTTATTATTTTTTCCAGCTTTTAGCTAATTTGTTTCTTTTCTTGTTTACCAATGTAAGGTGACAATTGAAATTAGTTATTGAGTTTGCTTAAATATGGGAGCCCCTCTAATTGTGTGCAGGCAAAAATTTTCTTTTCTTTTATGTTGCAATTCCTAAGATTTCATCTGCT
This sequence comes from Vitis riparia, assembly GCF_004353265.1. NCBI lineage: Eukaryota > Viridiplantae > Streptophyta > Magnoliopsida > Vitales > Vitaceae > Vitis > Vitis riparia. The sequence continues at coordinate 2,254,290 of NC_048432.1, read as the reverse complement.
CATTCTCTTTTCTTGGCCGTTATAATGTATTTCCTCCATAATGGCATCTTGAGCAATTATGCCTAACATGTAGTCATATAATTATTTATAAGGGTTTTCTTTTAGGGATTGGCTAAATCAATAAATATATTTTTTTTATAGGATCTAAATCAATTAATATTGTGATTAAATAGTGGAGGTGCATTCTCAATTTGATAATCTGGCATTGCAGTAGCAATTTAGCCCTTCCAATATTGAGATGACAGGATACCTTGAGGTTTAACTTGATTGAAAAGCATGGCAGACAGAGGCGAGAGTATACTGAGGGTGATAGTACGGCAAGGATTACAAGGAACTATCTGGACTGTCTTTCAAGTCATTAGCCTGTTCAGACATGTCCCATTGGATTAGCGGTAGATCCTACCACTAAACCGAGACCTTGAAGCCACCTCACCTTATGAGCAAGGGCAATGATTTACAACAATTTGACCTTGGAAAATTTGACATAGGGTCTTAATAATTTCTAAAAATTTTCATAGATATAGATATGCAGGTTGGTTGGTAACAATTCAAATTAACTTGCTTAAGAAATGCAGAAGTTGGTCCTCAGTTACAGATTTTTGTGAGTTTGCCTCAACTGACACTGTTTCTCCTGCACTTTCTTCTTGATGTAAAACTAAACAAAAAAAATAGCTTGAAAAATGGTGGACTACGTATCATATCTAGACAATTTATTAATCCTTATACACAAATTTAATATTAGTATGTTGAAAATTTGCTTTGATAGGCATATCATATAGAAAGAGTGTTTTAGGCAGATATATATTATGAACCTTCTCTTGGCACTTTTTGGCGACTGTTGTATACATCATGTGTACCTTGTTGCACCCTTTTTTGGCGCTTTTCAATACAATTGCTTCTTATCTATCAAAAAAAACAAAAAAAAAAAAAGTATGAACCTTCTTATCATTTTGCTATTCACCTACTGTTGGAATTAATTTTCTCTCTTTCTTTATTGGTGCAGTGAAGCAGATGAAATTTACAAAATATGCAGTGTTATGGGCAGTCCAACTTGGAATTCATGGGCCGAGGGACTTAAACTTGCTAATGCTATCAACTACCAATTCCCACAGGTAAGTTCTGTGTATTGTACATGCATTTTTGCATATGCCATGCATGTGTCCAAGTGGATGTCAAGTTCTCATTTGGTTTACCAGAGATATGTTTTGTAGGGATGATGAGAAAAGCATATTTTTTGAAAACCTTAAAAATGTACAAGTGGTTGAGACCATGATGATGAGGTATTGATGTTTGAGTTAAGTTCTCATTTGGTTACCAGAGATATGCTTTGTGGGGATGATGAGAAAAACATATTTTTTGAAAAACTTAAAAATGTACAAGTGCTTGAAACCGTGATGATGAGGTATTAATGTTCGAGTTTGCAAGTATGAATACCTTCTATAGATGTGAACATGTTTGCTTTTCTGCAATCCATGTGCCATTTGCATTCTATATTTGCATGCATCTAAGGATGCCTTGTTTGACTTTGACCTCCTTTCCTTTCTATTCTTGTCTACTTTGACATGTTTGAGCCATGGCCATTTTTTTTCCTTTTTTTTTTGTTTTGTTTTTTTTTTTTTTTTTTTTTTTGTTTTTACCTCTTTCACTTCCTTCAAGAGAGAATCATCTTGGGCATATTACTTGAGAACCAGCTATGGTGTTTTGTGCTTATGCTTGCACCATAGCTATTTTGAGGTAACATTGAGACAAAGAATGGAACTGTGGTAACAAAAGAGGAGTGCCCCTCAAAAGTCTTTTTGCCTTAACCGAGCTAGGTCCTTGGCATAGGTGCACCTTTAATAAGAACCAATAAAGATTTTCATATGTGAATCACTACCTTTGTAATATTGAACAGTTGATAGCTCCATTCAATTCTACTAATTTTGCCGTTAATTTCATGGTTGCAGTTTTCTAGTATTCATCTCTCTGTATTGATACCATCTGCAAGTGAGGATGCAATCAGCCTTATTACTGTAAGCATCAGTAACTCTGTTTCCTTCATCCTTTTTTTCCTCACATGTTTTCCAAACTTATTTCTGTTTCACTCTTAACTATAAACTGATGCTGGTTATTGTGTTGTGTGTGTGCTGGGGGGCAAGGGCTGCAAAAGGGAGTGTATTGTGTGCTGTGTTATTAGTAGCTTTTATTTATTTTTTGTTTTTTAAACATGCAGTCACTTTGTTCATGGGATCCCTGCAAGAGGCCAACAGCCTTGGAGGCTCTTCAGCATCCTTTCTTCCAGGTATTCTTTTTGGGAATTTATTCAATGATATAGTGTCCGATCTAGCTATATGCATTGTTGCCTTTCTCTGAGTTTAGGATGTGGTGATACCCAGTTATTTGACTAATTTACACTGTTCTTTTTGTGGCAGAGTTGCTTTTATGTCCCACCATCCCTTCGTCCTCGAACTGCTGTGACTAGGACACCCCCATCTGGTTTGTGTCTTTTTCTGTACCACCAATGTTTGATGCACTTTGGATGATGAAATGCTTTTGGTTTTCCAGTTTCTGGATGAGATGTGTGAATATGAATTTTTTTTCCTTAACCTTGCAGGTGAAACAAAGGGAGCTTTGGAGCAGAAATCTGCTAGGAGGTATTCTAGGGCAACATCTAATTCCAAGCCCACAAGCAATTATTCTTCTGGAAAACCACATGCTGCTTTTGTCACAGGTAGTGTGTCATTTTGATATTTAAATTTTATAGCTGATATACTTAAGATTGGATTTGATACCCCTTTTAGTTCTATTGCTAAATGAGGATGTGATCTTGAATTTAATGATATCTTTGAGTGTATTGTCTTTTTGATGTTGCCACAAGTCTGAAATATGGAATTGGCTATAGTAGTAGTTTATCTTGGCTGATATTTCCTACAGTTTTTTTCTTTTTCAACGTTGGAAGTGTCCAAATCTCTGTATCACCCCAATAATTGTTTTGTCATCTGATGTGTTCATCATAACTCTTCATTTGATTAGATCTCATCCCCTCCTTATGCATACCATACATGGCCATATCTTATTGTTCTGACATCATTCCCTGTCCATTTATACTCTTTTCTTAGTAAGGAAAAAAGAAACAGTAATTTGGAACTCCATATGGATATGGAAGATCTGGATCACTGATCCTCTTGATATCATGCGGACATGACTAGTTTGGAGGGAGTCTAATCCCATGGTGGCTTGGTGTGGATCCAAGAAGTTAAGGTCTTTAGATCAAGTTTTTGATTAGGTGTGACCTGATCCCGTGTGCATGTGCAGGAGTGTGTGAATTTCTTATTTCCCTTTTGTTTAAAGCTACAATTGTATAAGTTGTCCACTAGATCTTTTTAGATAGATGGGGAAAGGGACGGTTGTAGGGTTTTATTTGTTGTTGGGCACCAGGACTCTGATGTTGGAAATGGTTCACAAAAAGGTTTATGGTTGTCTAAGCCATAAACAATGCCAGATTCCACCACAGCTTAAAGGAGAATGCAGTTGTTTCAGTATTTGTTGACATGCTTTCTTTTTGATGTAATATGCTACTTAATAGATGATGCTAATTTTATTCCAAAAATTCTTACAGGTGTTCAACGCAAGCTGGAAATGAATAATCAGGTGAGTCTCCCTTTAGATGAGGACAATACTAAAAAGAAAATTTCCTTTTCCTTTGTCCATATGATACATATTCAAGATGTGAAGGCCCGCCTATATTTTTAGAAAATCATTGTAGTTTCTAACCAAAAGCAATGACCTCTGCAACTGACTTATGTTTTTATAATAATTATTAAGGCCTTTTAAGATATATATGAATGACCTAGTTTCTATTTGTCCTGAATATTCTCTTCACCAATCTTTGACTTTGGTTTTTGATATGTTGAGCACAGGATGTTTATAAGAATGATAAATCCTTGAAGAGCTCTCCTAAGCAGGCAAGATATCGACCACCAGCAAGGAACAGCCCAAGTAAGCTCCTTGACTGCTTTATTGGGTTCATGCAAATGTAGTTGTTGGATGACATTTTAGAAACACATTATGCCTTAATTTTCCTTGTCCTGTTAAAGACCTTCAATAGAATTCTCTACCATGAGAAGGAAGAGGGATAAAATAGTAAATGTCCTAGCTCCTGCATGCATTCACAATGTTTTTGTATAAACAAGTAAAATCCAGTGCAATTGCCTTCATAACTAACTTGAAAAAAAATGTTAAATGTTGCAGCTTCCATTTATGCGGATAGGACTAAGCGTGAAGTTTCAGATGCAGCTGAGAAGCTGGCAAACATGACGGTTGGTTCTGGTAGGAATGGAATGAGGCAATCTCTGCCAGCTCCTATGAAGGCTGGAGGATGGCATGGCCAATCTGACTCTTTTCTTGGCCGGTCCCAAGAGCTTCGACCAGGCAGAGCTGCCTATACGAGGAAAGTTGCTGGATAAGGAGAGGGGAGGGGGGGAAGTGAAGGGCCTCCTCTGAATGGGGCCTAATAGTGGGTTCAGCTTGGTGATTGTGGGGGGTGCTCATGGGAATGCTCTGGTTCAAGCTTTCTAAAAGCTGAGACCCTAGGTACTTTGTCCTATCGATTCGGTGTGTTTGATGCGGGGTTGACTACAATTATAAGTATGCCTAGTTTATGCATAAAAAAGTTTGCGGGTTGCGCTTTGGATATTATGGATGATATAATGCAGTGCTTGTACTACTACTGGCCTGGTGTGTATGGTGGGTGGTGATGCCCCCAATATATAATATATATATATATATATATATATATAATAGTGCTTGATAAAGGTGGATTTGGAGTTGGAATTAAGTTGGTTCTCCTGACTGGACTGATGTAATAAGATGATACACCTTACTTATTACACCTTTATTCAGTTATTAATACACTATTGGTTTTATGCATCTTAAATCTATTGGATTGAAACTTATGCTTGAGTTGTCCTAATTATTGTATGGTTGAATTCTATATATTATCTTTGGTAGCAACTGTTTTCCCTTGTCCGTGTGATTATGCTAATAATAAAGCTTTAAGTTGAACCTCCATCTCTACAACGAACATTAGAAAAGATACCATTGTTTTTATCCTCCAACAAATCATGTTTACCTTTCATGGCATGTTGTGTTTGATGTGAGCTAGGATCTTAATTTACCTACTTTTTTTTTTTTTCTCATTTTGCTATTCATTATAAGGATTTTTATTTAGTGACTTACATCCTACAGAAGTCTGAGGATAAGTAACGTCTCATTTGAACCTATCCAATTTCTACAAAATTCTCATGAAGCCATCCCAACATGAGTATATAGTTGGGGTCTTCAAAAGGAAGGGTGGATCCTATTAACACAACTAATAATAAAAAAAAAGTATAAGATGGTGGAAAGGTACAAAAGAAGAAATAGAGTCCAAAGAAGGAGAAAGAAGTTATGTTTAATTTCAATGACCAACTCAAGCAAAAGCTCATAATTCCTATTTCCTTATGGATGCTCATGCCAAAGTCATTCCACGATAAATACATGATAATTGTTTATTTTCAAGCATGTTATAAAATACATGATGAAAAATGATTTTCCCATAGAAAAGATGAGAAGTGAGTTTTGAAGTCAAGTCCAAAGAGAAACACTTAATCCTAATTATGTTCACATATGAAGACTTATTCCTTACTCCAAGACTCATAACCTTTGTTTCACTCAGTGAAAAGAGTTAATATCTTACCATGCCTCTCACATGGTGAGTGGGCTTGAGTTTATGAATGGGCTTTCTTATAACTCATTAATGAGGAAGGCTAGAAGGCTATTGATGCGATTGTAATTGACTTCATGATAATGGAAAACATGCCTTTAAGTGCTTTATGTGTGATGTCATTGAAGTTAGAACATAATACATATTAATTAAGATGACCACATGGCTTCATCACTATGGGAGTGTTCCTTCTAGTCTATCAATGTTTTAGATAGGTAATTTCTTAGTTGTATGCCATCTAATTACTATTGGTTTTAAATTTTGGTTGATGAACACTCTTATAAATTTATTTTATTTATAGAATTTGTTTTTTAGATAAATTTTAGATAAAAAGATTATATGTAAGTGTATTTAGAGTGTGTTTGATAATGATTTTAAGAAGTGTTTTTAATATTTTTTATATTTGAAAATTTTTATTATTCAAGTATTAGAAATGTCAAAAACATTTTCTACAATCACTATCAAACGCACTTTTAATAACGGTGTTAAACCAGAAATTTGAAACCAACGAACCTGAAGGTGCGAGGGAAGTTAACCCTTATTCTCTATACATGCATGGGTGTCCGCCCTTTGCACCTATCAACACTGCTACGCGAAGATGAAGCTAGCTCCCCATGAACGCTTCAACGTGTTAGCAGCTAAATGCATGGCTATTAAAGGCAACTTGGACTGTCGCAATTTCCAACTTCAACCTCTTCACGTCCCTGCAATCATAAGAGTTATACCAATAAGAAGAACAATCTTTAATTCTTTCTTGTTTTTTATTTTCTTTTCTTTCTTCAAGTTGGCAGAAAATCCATCCATTTGCAAGGTATTGCACCTTGAATAACAATGATAGCATCAGTCAGTGATTGAAACCACGGTCAGTATGTTACTAGGCTAAAGGGTCGTGTTTGGCTGGTGAGAAAGTTTAGGGAATTGGAGGGAACCAAATATTTGAATAATGCATGGTCTCAAATTTTGGGGTTCATGAAAAAGATAAATTGTTTGGTTCTGTTTTCTTTGTTTCTCAGCTACCAAATGGGGGAGGGTGTAAATTGCTGTTCTCATGAACCTTGTTGTTTGATTTTTGGTTTTTTCACTTCTTTCTTCAGAGAAAGGTGGAAGATGTGAAAGAAAATCTCAAACCTTTTGTTAACTACCGTCTGAAAATTGCTTCAAGGATGAGGGACGACTACTTCTTGATTTTATTCTGCCACTAGAATCAAACTCTTCAGTGATCAAAATCCCAAACCTTAAAATCTAAATAAAACCCAATCTTTTTGTTTTTCTTTTTCCTTTTCCTTTTTCTTTTCCTTCATTTTTTTCATCTGCTTGATCAGACCACAGCAAGATTAAGCATGTGAAAAATGATTTGTTTGATTTCCGATTGACTTCTCAGAATCTGTAGAGTCACTCCTACCAAAAATCTATATATGGACCAAGAAGGTGCCGTTCCTCATCCTTGAAGCAATTCTCTTCAGCAGATGGAAAAAGGTTTGAGTTTTTCTTCCACATCTTCAACCTTTCCTACATTTCTTCACCAAACAAACATGATGACCAGCCGGGTTTAAGCATTGACATGAAGCTATCATTGTAATTCATACCAAGAATCCAAGAAATGCATGCATTCAGCGTATGAAAGATTATGAAAAGAAAAGAAAAGAAAAGAAAAGAAAAAACAAGGAATTGAAATTGTTCTTCTTATTGGCGTACCCTTTACGATTGCATGGACGTGCAGAGGTCGAAGTCGGAAATTGTGAAACTCCAACTGGTTTTCATTGGCCATGCATTCGTCTGCTACCACGTAGAAGTGTTCGTTGAAATCTTCATCTTGCTGTTCCCGTGGCAGTGGTGATGGGTGCACAGGATGGAAATCCGTCTTCTCGGTGAACTTGGTGTGTTTGGTTCTCGAGAAAAAATATTACAATACAAAATCACTTTTGATTAGTGATTACAACACCATCTCTCTCTCTCTCTCTCTCTCTCTCTTTAACTAGTTATAATATGGTTGCTGGGGGTTTTGCGGTTTTATATATGGGCATAGTCGGCAGGAAACTGAAATTCAGGCCTGAGTGCCACGTGCACAATTTTTTAAAATCAAAATTGTACTTGACAAAGTGTGTTGAAAGCATATAATATGCCTCTTAGGGGAAAAAAAATTACATTCAAGGTGATTGAGTAATTTATCAAAAATGTAAATTAAAAATGTTACAAGTGGTGTTATACTTAATTTTAGAGTGTGTTTGACATTGATTTTACGAAGCGTTTCTAATATATTTAATATTTGAAAAATAAAAATTTAGAAGTATTAGAAATATTAGAAATACTTCTTAAAATTATTGCTAAACACATTTTTAGTGTGTTTGACTGTGATTTTTGAAAGCATTTATAGTATTTTTAATATTTAAAAGGGAGTTGTTTCATATATGATATTTTTTCAATATTTTTAACAGTTGAAAAAATTTATCATTTAAGTGTTAAAAAAATTATAAATGTTTTTTAATATTACTTCCAAATGTATTATTAAAATAGTTCTTTTTCCTATTTTATATAGCTAGGAAGATAACTATTTGCTACTTTATATTTAGCCTATACCTCAAGATAGGATGTTTCAATATTTTTTGTGAAAATTTCACATTTGATCAAAATTTTAAAACATTTTGAAAGAAATTGAAAAACTAGTTATAATGCTTTATAAAGAACTATTTGACTCTCTCAAAAATGCTTTAGTAAGAATGTTGTCATTAAAGATATTTCTACGTTACAATTTCTTATACAAACCTTTTTATTATTCACTAATAAAAATAATTAGTTTCTTTTTAAGTATTTAAAATGATATTTAGATGCAAAAAAAAAGTCAGCATTCAACATAAGTTTTTTTTTTTTTTTTTTTTTTTGTAGGTAGTAGTAATATTTTGCTATCTCGTATTAAAGAGCAATTCTTTCAAGTGTTTATACTTTGAACTTTAGCTTTACATGATCATTGTTATGCCATATACACTTGAGATTACTATCGATTACAATCTCAGTCTCCTCTTGATACCCAATTAAGAATACACTTGGGTTTGCCTTAATAAATAAAAAACAAAGAGTAGGAAGGAGATATGAAATTAAATCAATCTATTTAATTAGAAATTACACTAAAATAAGATTCTAAAAAAAAAAAAAAAAACGTACATGAGAACTTTTATTGGAAATAAAATTGAAATTTGAGGGAAAACTAGTCTATTTTTTTTCTTTGTATAGACTATGAAAAGATATTTTTTTTTATTCATATTGAAATGGATTTTTAAAATTTTTAATAAATAAAATAAAATCTCACAAAAATACTGAAAAAAATTGTTATGTATTTGGTTCCCTGTAAAAACCAACAACCATAGAGGAATAATTGTTTTAAACTAAACTTTCTTCAAAAACAACAAATTCAAAGAGAAACATAATTTTTTTGCACCTCAATTTCACATAATCATTATAATTTTAATCCCAAATTTTATTTTTAATTTTATCATTCTAAAAAGTTGGCAAATCATATTTGCAAATCTTATTATTAATGATATTAAATACATTTGTCTCAATATACATAATTAAACTATTATTCATTCCTTGATCTTTATTTGATTGCATATTAGTTTTAAGGAATCTAATAATTTCATTAAGAAATTTTAGTATTAAATACAAAAATTATTATATAAAAGAAAAAGGAAAAATTAAAACAAAAAATTAATAATTTTCATATTTCATTTTTAAAATTCAAATTTCAAAAATAGAGACCGAGTATTTCTATTTTTTAAAATGACAAAAAAAAAAAAAAAAACCCAAGTAAAAACAAAGTCTAAGGTATCCTTCAACACTAATTGATATTTCATATTTCATATAAAGTTGATTGATATGAGGAGTAAGGATAGCAATAAAGTGGGTTCAAGATAGGTCACCTTCTTCCCAACCCCATCTCGTTTATTTAAAATAATTTTCATATTTGTCATAATAAGAAAATTAAATAGTATGAGACAGGATGAGTATGTAAAATTTTCATATCAGATGTATACTCGTTTAACTTTTTTAACATTTTTTAAACCTTTTTAAATTAAATTTTAAAATTTTTAATTATATTAAAAATATACATTTTATAAATAATTAAAATATTATAATTTTTATAATTTTATGTGTATTAAAAATGGGAAAATAAAAACATAAATTAAATTATTTGATAAAATTAATTTTATATGTAATCCGGATAAGGCGGGATAAGATAACACCCGAACTCGACCCACACTGCGGTTTAAAAAATCTCAAACCATCCCTACTTCGCTTATCTTAATTCTAAACATATCCTATTAGGGGCTGTGTGGATAATTACCTAAGAAAATCCGCCTGATTTCTCACATTTTGCCGCCCTCCTTCTAATCTTTGGAAAAATGTGTCTTTAAATTTATATATAATGTTTTATACGAGCTATCCAAAGCCCACTTGAAGCCCAACTCAATTGAGTTGGACTTGACATTTCCGGATCAAGCCCAATGGGCCAGGTTGAGCCCACCCAAGTCCATATGTTTCCATTGGTTCTTGTTTAATGCTACTCCACCTACTCTTCCAAGAATGGTATATGAGTTTAAAAATCATCGACGAAGTTGGAGGATACGCATGTATTACAACTCTCTTCGTCTTTTAAATACTAAAAGTCAAATTTTGACTAAATGAATTTTATTTAATAAATTTTTTAAAATAATATTTTTATAATATAATTCTCATATATAAAATCAATAGCATGACAAAAATAATTACTTCTATTTCTACTTCTTCTCTACATTATAATAATAAATTAAAAAAAAAAAAAACGATGTCAAAGACTATAGAATATTATGAAATTAGATAAAGAGTGCCTTTAAGGTTAATTGAGTACTATAACAAATTTATTTGTATTTTAAAAGTCCAATGCTAAGTAGGAAATACATTTTTATTTAATTAAAATTTTAAAGTAAAAAATTTTCATCTCCATTTTTAATAATTTTAAACACTAAATGTCTTTTGAAAAAATTTCTCCAATACTAAATTCAATCATAATTTTTCAAAAATATTTTAATAGAATTCTTGGTAGCAGTCCTATACTTCACTCACACTTTTTTTAGACCATTTTCGATATGATTCATCGAAAATTTGAATACAATGCAGTGTTTATTTTTTTATTAAATAGAAAAAAAATCAAAATATTTAATTTTTTTATTTAATTAAAACTAACCATTGATATCAATCAACATAATTATAATAAATTTATCATCTATAGATTGATTAATTCTATTGGGTGATATCAACGGATTACTTTTAACTAAATAAAGAAAATAAAATATTTTAATATTTTATTCAATAAAAAAACAATATACTAGTTTTTTAAAAAAGCAAGAAAAGAAGATTTTATTTAATTAAAATTTTAAAAACTATCATAATTATCTCTATATTTAATAAAATTATTTTAGAATATTTTAGTTAACTAAAAATCTTTTTTCGTGCGTCTGAAAAAGGAAAGGACGAATCCTCAAAATTTCAATAAATCCTTATATTGGATAAAAATATTTTTAAAGTATTGATATAAAATTCAATCAAAATCATAATGATTACTTTATTTCTTTTACCCTTAAAGGAAGAAATTCTACGCCTAGTGGTTTCTCCTCAACTTTCTTTCTTTCCTTTTTCCTTAAAATGCTATATTTGGTTCAGAAAAATGCTGAGAAAAGAAAATATAAAAAAAAATAGAAGAAAATAAAAAGTGAAAAAAAAATGTTAAATGTCCATAAATTGTTTTTATTTGTTATTTCAAACTTATAATTTAAAAATATATAAAATTTTAACTAGTTTTAATTATATTTGATTTTTTTAATATTTTTTATAAAACAATAAAACATGAGAAAATCATTTTTCTTTTACATTTTTTTTTCTTTCCATAATATTTTCTAGGAACCAAACACAACCAAAAGAAAACTTCAAAGCAAAAATTAAAAAGAGTTCCAAATATGTATGATTGTGTTTGTCTCTCAAAAAATACTAAGAAAATAAAAAATATAAAAAATAAATAAAATTTTCATGTTTAATTGTAAAAATATAAAATAAAATAAAATATAATTAAAATTAATTAAAAATAAATTGTATGTTTAAATTATTTAATTTTTATATAAATGAATTAAAATAATTAAAATGAGTTGAAAATAACAAATAAAAATAATTTATCAATTTTTATTATTATTATTATTATTATTTTTTATATATATATTTTCTTTCTTAGATTTTCCGAACCAACAATAGCCTATAGGTTTTGAAACAATATTGCATTTCTCCCATGTATGAGGGGTTGAGTTGAATTATTCAACAAAGGGCCATGGTCAACACTCAACGCAGACAGGACCCGAGACTTGCCTAAATCAAACATAACGAAAATTGGAAGAGAGCGAGGGAGAGAGAGAGAGAGAGAGAGAGAGAGAGAGAGAGAGAGAGAGAGAGAGAGGGAGGGAGGATTGAGAGAGGAGGAGAGAGAAAGAGGGATGGGAAGAGAGAGATATGGTCGGCACTCGACACAAACAGGAGACAAGCCTAATCAAACATCATGAAATTGGAAGAGAGAAAGAGGAAGAGAGAGAGAGAGAGGGGGGCCTATCACACGTACGTCACATGAAGACACATGGCATGTGGAATAATGGCATGTTAGTGGTTTTAGTTAATAGGGACAGCTTGCAGTTATTATCCATAACGCGTCTCCATCGGTTCTCTCTAATAACGTGTTAGATCTGATTTCATGAATCATATCACCCTCCTCAGTCCTCACCCTCCCCTTCTCTCCTTATTTATTAGGGCTTTTTTCTAGTTCCACACAAACTGAATGTGCTCACCGATGCAATGAGTGGGAGCCATGTTACCCTTTCAGTCATAGGCTCCTTCTCACTTTAAAGACCTTTTTGGGGATATATATTTGAAAGTCAAAGATTGATTGAAAAAGATTAGAATACACATCTAAAAATTTAGCATTGAATTTGATTGAAAAAGACTTTAGACCATCCCATTTGAAAGCAAACCTTCTTCTTCTCCCACTTGTATGCCATTTACTCCTTTTTATTATACGACGAATTTGAAAATTTTCAAGTTAGGGGACCTGTATTTATCAAACTTCCAGTTTGATTAATTTGATGAGAATATTAACTAATAGAATTCAAATATAAATTGGCCTGCAGCTTGGACAGATTAATCGGGTTGATGGTAACCCCATCCTTATGTAAATTAAAAAATAATTAATCCAAATTCAATTTAACCCTATATCTAACCTAAGGTACTCAATCTAAGTTCAATTCAACCTCATTTTTTTTTTAAATTTTAGTTAAACTCGAATTGATTTGGTTAAATTTATGTTTATGGGATTAGACTTCAATTGATTAGGTTAATTGAATTGTATAATTTAAAATCACTAATAAATTTAAAATAAAATTGTATATATTGTAAATAAAACAAAATTGCAAAATAATGATAAAAAATAAAAATAAACTTTTATATCTTTCTAAAAAATAAAAATAAAAATATATGATATAATTATAATTTGATTTTTTTTTTTAATTTTAAAAAATGAATACTATTATATAGGATATAAATATTATCAAAACACGAAATCTAATCTAGGTCGTTCAAACTTTAACCTAAACTCAATTCAAGTATTAAAAATATTTTTCCAACCTCATCCACACATTGGGTTAGGTTGGTCAACCTATCCAAATTGCACCCCCTAAATATAAATGAATGAGATCTAAAAATTGTGTACGTGACACTATTTGATTGATAATATTATTTCGATACTTACCAAAAACAATTATATTTCAATAATCTAGTAAAACTTGAAGATTTGATTATATGATGGTTAAAGACTATGATATGTAAATTTTTTGCTTAATAAAAGAAACAATCAATCTGTAGATATATTATATATAATAAGCAAGTAAAATAATTATTTGATTTAGTTAATTTAATTTGAATTGTATGCTTTTTATTTGTATTTTTAAAGAAAATAACATGGCCCATTAAATAAATAAATTTATTTTTAATGTTTTTAATTTTTTTTTAAAATCAATAAATATAAAGTATGAAACTTTCTTAATTAATTTTTTGAAAATTAATTTACAATTAAGACAAATAGAAGTATTTTCTCCTAATAATGTTTTAAAAATCCATTATTTTTATTCGGACAAGGCTTTGCCTATTTAAGGTTGGTCCACAAATCGACACTGTGGGATCAGGTCCATTGATTTTAATATTGTAACATTTTATTTATTAATTTATTTATTGTTACATCAAAACAATGTTGTTGTGACCGTACCTAAATTTAAAAATAGAAAGTTTATTTAAGGGTGGTAAAAAATACTTTTATTAATATTTTAATAAAAATAGGAATTATTTGGATCGATTTTTAAAAAATAATAAAAATAAATTTCTTTTAGCGTCCATTTGATGGTGAAAAAAAAAAATACTTTTATTAATAATTTAGATAACTATTTTAGATAGATGGGGAAAGGGACGGTTGTAGGGTTTTATTTGTTGTTGGGCACCAGGACTCTGATGTTGGAAATGGTTCACAAAAAGGTTTATGGTTGTCTATGCCATAAACAATGCCAGATTCCACCACAGCTTAAAGAAGAATGCAGTTGTTTCAGTATTTGTTGTCATGCTTTCTTTTTGATGTAATATGCTACTTAATAGATGATGCTAATTTTATTCCAAAAATTCTTACAGGTGTTCAACGCAAGCTGGAAATGAATAATCAGGTGAGTCTCCCTTTAGATGAGGACAATACTAAAAAGAAAATTTCCTTTTCCTTTGTCCATATGATACATATTCAAGATGTGAAGGCCCGCCTATATTTTTAGAAAATCATTGTAGTTTCTAACCAAAAGCAATGACCTCTGCAACTGACTTATGTTTTTATAATAATTATTAAGGCCTTTTAAGATATATATGAATGACCTAGTTTCTATTTGTCCTGAATATTCTCTTCACCAATCTTTGACTTTGGTTTTTGATATGTTGAGCACAGGATGTTTATAAGAATGATAAATCCTTGAAGAGCTCTCCTAAGCAGGCAAGATATCGACCACCAGCAAGGAACAGCCCAAGTAAGCTCCTTGACTGCTTTATTGGGTTCATGCAAATGTAGTTGTTGGATGACATTTTAGAAACACATTATGCCTTAATTTTCCTTGTCCTGTTAAAGACCTTCAATAGAATTCTCTACCATGAGAAGGAAGAGGGATAAAATAGTAAATGTCCTAGCTCCTGCATGCATTCACAATGTTTTTGTATAAACAAGTAAAATCCAGTGCAATTGCCTTCATAACTAACTTGAAAAAAAATGTTAAATGTTGCAGCTTCCATTTATGCGGATAGGACTAAGCGTGAAGTTTCAGATGCAGCTGAGAAGCTGGCAAACATGACGGTTGGTTCTGGTAGGAATGATGAGGCAATCTCTGCCAGCTCCTATGAAGGCTGGAGGATGGCATGGCCAATCTGACTCTTTTCTTGGCCGGTCCCAAGAGCTTCGACCAGGCAGAGCTGCCTATACGAGGAAAGTTGCTGGATAAGGAGAGGGGAGGGGGGGAAGTGAAGGGCCTCCTCTGAATGGGGCCTAATAATGGGTTCAGCTTGGTGATTGTGGGGGGTGCTCATGGGAATGCTCCGGTTCAAGCTTTCTAAAAGCTGAGACCCTTGGTACTTTGTCCTATCGATTCGGTGTGTTTGATGCGGGGTTGACTACAATTATAAGTATGCCTAGTTATACATAAAATAGTTTGCGGGTTGCGCTTTGGATATTATGGATAATATAATGCAGTGCTTCTACTACTACTGGCCTGGTGTGTATGGTGGGTGGAGATGCCCCCAATATATATATATATATAACAGTGCTTGATAAAGGTGGATTTGGAGTTGGAATTAAGTTGGTTCTCCTGACTGGACTGATGTAATAAGACGATACACCTTACTTATTACACCTTTATTCAGTCTCTGGTTGTCTTTGGTTCCAGTTATTAATACACTATTGGTTTTATGCATCTTAAATCTATTGGATTGAAACTTATGCTTGAGTTGTCCTAATTATTGTATGGTTGAATTCTATATATTATCTTTGGTAGCAACTGTTTTCCCTTGTCCATGTGATTATGCTAAGAATAAAGCTTGAAGTTGAACCTCCATCTTTACAATGAAGAACATTAGAAAGGATACCATTGTATTTATCCTCCAACAAATCATGTTTACATTTCATGGCATGTTGTGTTTGATGGGAGCTAGGATCTTAATTTCTCATTTCGCTATTCATTATAAGGATTTTTATTTAGTGACTTTCATCCTACAGAAGTCTCAGGATAAGTAATGTCTCATTTGAACCTGTCCAATTTCTACAAAATTCTCATGAAGCCATCCCAACATGAGTATATGGTTACTTCTTAAGCATTGGGGTCTTCAAAAGGAAGGGTGGATCCTTATGTCGAAGAAAATACAAACTAAATGTGCATGAAACACTATTAACACAACTAATAATAATAATAATAATAATAATAATAATAATATAAGATGGTGGAAAGGTACAAAAGAAGAAATAGAGTCCAAAGAAGGAGAAAGAAGTTATGTTTAATTTCAATGACCTACTCAAGCAAAAGCTCATAATTCCTATTTCCTTATGGATACTCATGCCAAAGTCATTCCATGATAAATATATGATAATTGTTCATTTTCAAGCATGTTATAAAATACATGATGAAAAATGATTTTCCCATAGAAAAGATGAAAGTCCAAAGAGAAATACTTAATCCTAATTATGTTCACATATGAAGACTTATTCCTTACTCCAAGACTCATAACCTTTGTTTCACTCAATGAAAAGAGTTAATATCTTACCATGCCTCTCACATGGTGAGTGGGCTTGAGTTCTCTATGAATGGCCTTTCTTATAACTCCTTAATGAGGAAGGCTAGAAGGCTATTGATGCGATTGTATTTGACTTCATGATAATGGAAAACATGCCTTTAAGTGCTTTATATGTGATGTCATTAAAGTTAGAACATAATACATATTAATTAAGATGACCACATGGCTTCATCACTATGGGAGTGTTCCTTCTAGTCTATCAATGTTTTAGATAGGTAATTTCTTAGTTGTATGCCATCTAATTACTATTGGTTTTAAATTTTGGTTGATGAACACCCTTATAAATTTATTTTATTTATAGAATTTGTTTTTTAGATAGATTTTAGATAAAAAGATTATATGTAAGTGTATTTAAAGTGCGTTTGATAATGATTTTAGTATTTTTTATAATTGAAAAATTTTATCATTCAAGTATTAGAAATGTCAAAAACATTTTCTACAATCATTATCAAACGCACTTTTAATAACGATGCTAAACCAGAAATTTGAAACCAACGAACCTGAAGGTGCGAGGGAAGTTAACCCTTATTCTCTATACATGCATGGGTGTCCGCCCTTTGCACCTATCAACACTGCTACGCGAAGATGAAGCTAGCTCCCCACGAACGCTTCAACGTGTTAGCAGCTAAATGCATGGCTATTAAAGGCAACTTGGACCGTCGCAATTTCCAACTTCAACCTCTTCACGTCCCTGCAATCATAAGAGTTATACCAATAAGAAGAACAATCTTTAATTCTTTCTTGTTTTTTATTTTCTTTTCTTTCTTCAAGTTGGCAGAAAATCCATCCATTTGCAAGGTATTGCACCTTGAATAACAATGATAGCATTAGTCAGTGATTGAAACTACGGTCAGTATGTTACTAGGCTAAAGGGTCGTGTTTGGCTGGTGAGAAAGTGTAGGGAATTGGAGGGAACCAAATGTTTGAATAATGCATGGTCTCAAATTTTGGGGTTCATGAAAA
Organism: Vitis riparia; assembly: GCF_004353265.1. NCBI lineage: Eukaryota > Viridiplantae > Streptophyta > Magnoliopsida > Vitales > Vitaceae > Vitis > Vitis riparia. The sequence goes on along the minus strand of NC_048432.1, from coordinate 2,236,658 downwards.
AGATAAATTGTTTGGTTCTGTTTTCTTTGTTTCTCAGCTACCAAATGGGGGAGGGTGTAAATTGCTGTTCTCATGAACCTTGTTGTTTGATTTTTGATTTTTTTCACTTCTTTCTTCCGAGAAAGGTGGAAGATGTGAAAGAAAATCTCAAACCTTTTGTTAACTACCGTCTGAAAATTGCTTCAAGGATGAGGGACGACTACTTCTTGATTTTATTCTGCCACTAGAATCAAACTCTTCAGTGATCAAAATCCCAAACCTTAAAATCTAAATAAAACCCAATCTTTTTCTTTTTCTTTTTCCTTTTCCTTTTTCTTTTCCTTCATTTTTTTCATCTGCTTGATCAGACCACAGCAAGATTAAGCATGTGAAAAATGATTTGTTTGATTTCCGATTGACTTCTCAGAATCTGTAGAGTCACTCCTACCAAAAATCTATATATGGACCAAGAAGGTGCCGTTCCTCATCCTTGAAGCAATTCTCTTCAGCAGATGGAAAAAGGTTTGAGATTTTCTTCCACATCTTCAACCTTTCTCTGTACAAATAAGAATGTTACTGGGTATAACAATTGTCATTAAACAAATTATCTTATTCTTGAAGAACCCCAAAACTGAGACCATGCAATATTCAAAGATTTTGGTTCCTTCCCTTTCCTACATTTCTTCACCAAACAAACATAATGACCAGCCGGGTTTAAGCATTGACATGAAGCTATCATTGTAATTCATACCAAGAATCCAAGAAATGCATGCATTCAGCGTATGAAAGATTATGAAAAGAAAAGAAAAGAAAAGAAAAGAAAAAACAAGGAATTGAAATTGTTCTTCTTAGTGGCGTACCCTTTACGATTGCATGGACGTGCAGAGGTCGAAGTCGGAAATTGCGAAACTCCAACTGGTTTTCATTGGCCATGCATTCATCTGCTACCACGTAGAAGTGTTCGTTGAAATCTTCATCTTGCTGTTCCCGTGGCAGTGGTGATGGGTGCACAGGATGGAAATCCATCTTCTCGGTGAACTTGGTGTGTTTGGTTCTCGAGAAAAATTACAGTACAAAATCACTTTGGGGGTTTGACGGTTATATATATGGGGATAGTCGACAGGAAACCGAAATTCAGACCCTGGGTTTGGCTTCTCTGTTGAGTCTTTTGTTGAAGATTGCAGTGACCAACAAAACATTGCCACGTGCACAATTTTTTAAAATCAAAATTGTACTTGACAAAGTGTGTTAAAAGCATATAATATGCTTCTTAGAGGAAAAAAAAAATTACATTCTTAGGGAGTAATTTATCAATTGGTTGCAACTAATGTTTCTCATGTGTGAAGTGATTTAGTGGTTTAGTTTCATTAATGTTAATAACATAACATATTGTCAAAAATGTAAATTAAAAATGTTATAAGTGGTATTATACTTAATTTTATAGTATGTTTGATAGTGATTTTACGAAGCGTTTTTAACATATTTAATACTTGAAAGATAAAAATTTTAAAGCATTAAAAAGATTACAAACATTTTTTAAAATCATTATCAAACACACTCTTAGTGTGTTTGATAATGATTTTTGAAAACATTCATATTATTTTTAATATTTAAAAGGAAGTCTGTTTCATAGATGATACTTTTCCAATATTTTTAACAGTTGAAAAAATTTATTATTCAAGTGTTAAAAAAATTATAAATATTTTTTAATATTACTTCCAAATGCATTATTAAAATAGTTCTTTTTCCTATTTTATATAGCTAGGAAGATAACTATTTGCTACTTTATATTTAGCCTATACCTCAAGACAGGATGCTTCAATATTTTTTTGTGAAAATTTCACATTTGATCAAAATTTTAAAACATTTTGAAAGAAATTGAAAAACTAGTTATAATGCTTTATAAAGAACTATTTGATTCTCTCAAAAATGCTTTAGTAAGAATGTTGTCATTAAAGATATCTCTACGTTACAATTTCTTATACAAACCTTTTTATTGTTCACTAATAAAAATAATTAGTTTCTTTTTAAGTATTTAAAATGATATTTAGATGCAAAAAAAAAGTCAGCATTCAACATAAGTATTTTTTTTTTTTTTTTTTTTTTTTTTGTAGGTAGTAGTAATATTTTGCTATCTCATATTAAAGAGCAATTCTTTCAAGTGTTTATACTTTGAACTTTAGCTTTACATGATCATTGTTATGCCATATACACTTGAGATTACTATCGATTACAATCTCAGTCTCCTCTTGATACCCAATTAAGTATACACTTGGGTTTGCCTTAATAAATGAAAAACAAAGAGTAGGAAGGAGATATGAAATTAAATCAATCTATTTAATTAGAAATTACACTAAAATAAGATTCTAAAAAGAAAAAAAAAACACTTTCCAATGTAGAAAAGATTTGAAATTCATCACGGCCAAGACATCTCTCTTCTCTTATTCTCATTTAGAAGAGAATAATTTAAATATTAAGATAAACCTTATATAAGGATCATTTAAAAAATATAAAAATTTGTGTTTCAGCATTGAAAGTTGGTCGATTGATATATTAGTCTAAAACTATTTTGGATGCAGATGATTTATCTACCCCTCCATGAGAATAATAAAATATTTTGCTAATTTGATTAATTCAAAATTACTCTTAAATACCATTTAATTAAAAAAAAATACAGAAATTTTAGAACGTAGATGATCAATTTTTGCACTCATCCATGATATCAAAACTATTGTATAAAATAGAAAAAAGAAATAAAGTAAATTAAATATTAGAACCACTTATTATAACATTTTTAATTTACTTTAATACAATTTGTCATATACAATTTTGATTAAAAAAAATTGTGTACGTGGCAATATTTGGTTGGTCACTGCAATCTTCAACAGAAGACTCACAAGTACAAAGAAGCCAAACTTAGGATAACTAGTGAGAGAGAGAAGATGAATTTCCATCCTTTGCACCGATCCCCACGAACACTTCATGGTGGCAGCGGCTGAATGCATGGCCGTTGAAGACAACTTGGAGTATCGCAATTTCCAACTTCAATCTCTTCAGGCCCATGCAATCGTAAGGGTCATACCAATAAGAAGAATCTTCAGTTCTTTCTTGATTTTTCGTTTCTTTTATTTCTTCGTAATCTTTTTGATACTGAATGTATGCATTTCTTGGTTTCTTGGTATACTGCTTTATTCACCCATCTCTCAAGTTGGGAGAAAATCCATCCTTTTGTACGGTATCTCGCCATGAACAACAATCAATAAGTTACAAGGCTAGGTCCTGTTTGGTTGGTAAGAAAGTGTAGGGAATCGGGGGAACCAAATGTTTGAATACAGCTGCATGGTCTCAAATTGTGGGGTTCAAGAAAAAGAAAACTTGTTTGGTTCTGTTTTCTTTGTTTCTCAGCAACCAAATGGGGGAGGGTGAAAATTGCTGTTCTCATGAATCTTGTTGTTTGATTCTTTTCTCTTTTTTTTTACCCACTTCTTTCTTCAGAGAAAGGGTTCAAGAAGATGTGAAAGAACATGTCAAACCTTTTGTTAACTACTGTTGCTTCAAGGATGAGGGACGACACCTTCTTGGCCCATGGATTCTTGGTAAGATTAATCCTACACATTGTTGTGTCAAATACCTTCCTGGATTTCTTTTGCTTTGAGCGTTGCAAACCAAAAAAATATACTCTGTAATTTTCTTTTATTTATTTTTCGTTTCTCAGCAACCAAATGGACATCGCAGGAGGGTCGACTTCAATGCATGAAGGAGCCAGCGGCAAAGTACGAAGGGGAGGTGGCCATAAGCTCAAAAGCAACATAGCCAATCCAGTTGTCCTGGTGCACCACCACCAGGTCTTCCACCAGCACCTCCATCTATTCATCCTCCTTATCCTATCATTCATGTGTCTAAACCTGTACCAACACCATACACTGGGGAAAGCCGCCACCATATCATCCTCCTTTTTCCATTTCGTGTGACTTTGTTTTTAAGCTGAAATGATTGAAGAAAAAAAAAATGTAAAGAAAAAAAATTTAAAGTTAATAAATTTTTTTTTATGTTCTACCTCAAACTTATTACACTTTTTTTATTCTTCTACACGAAGATTAAATAATTTCAAATTACATAAATTTCTTACTAATTTTAATTATATTTATTTATTTATTTATTACTATTTTTTATAATAAAATTAAACCTGAAAAAATAATTTTTCTTAACATCTTTTTTCTTTCTTAATTTTCGACAATCTAACATAGTTTTAAGTTATCTTTAGTTGAAAAATGATTTTCTCATATTTGATTTTATTATAAAAAATATAAAAGAAAGTGCTCTAGTATGGTGGTAGCACGCATATGCTTTCCCCTAATGTATGGCCTAGTTAGAGGTTTAGACATATGACTAGGTGGTCGTGCACCCAAACCACTAGGTGGTGTGCTCTTGGTCATGGTGCTTTTGAGTTTATAGTCTACTCTCATTTGTATTGTTGGGAAGTTTAAGGCAAATCTAGAGAATCGGCTGGTACAGGTAAAAAGATTTCGTTACGATAATAACAACCTCTCAATAATAATAACCTTTCGATAATAATAAAATTCAATAAGAACAAACACTTGAAAACAGGTAAAAGGATTTCAATGATAATAACGAACTTTCAATAAAAAAAAAATTAAAAAAAAAACTTGAAAACAGGCTTGCTAACTTGATGGCTGTGATGAAAGAGCAGGCCTTCAATTCATCAAACCGCAACACTTGATCTTGCCCCGCTTGCTGCTTGCATCGAAAACTACGTTCACTCAATCCTTCAGGTAGGATTCTTTTATAAACATTGAGGAGGTAGAAGATTGACATAGACTGTAGGCCTTTCATTGAAGTTGAATTCACTTTGTTGATGCAAAATTTTATTTTGATTAGTTTGATATTACTGTAGAGGAAATTAATTTGACTAAAAATAACACCAAAAATGAGTAACGTTGGTACATCATGCTGGGCCAAAATGTGACGCCTATATGTGCAACAATAGAAATAGGAGAGTTTCAAGGTGGAAAACTTTGCATCCAAGAAATTCTGGTGGGCCTGGTTGAGAGCAAATTCAAGAAATCTGAACAAAATAGATAATTTGCAAAAAAGTAATTTTGTGTGCTTTGTGCACTCCGTTTAAAATTCTTTTTTTTCAAATCCGTTATGCAATCTTGCCCACTATACACCTAGGCATTATTCATCAAACATACTCAACTACACTTGAATGATCTTGTATATGAGTATAGTGATAATCTTGTATCTTCAAGACCAATCCAAAAACTGAAGAGCATAAAGTCGACTTTAAGAATATTTGTAACAAAATTATCAACCTAAGTTAGCCATAGAAAGGATTGGAGATCATCTCATGCATAAAGCAATATTCTTGAAGGATGTGCGGGAGCAAGTTGTGCAGCTGCGGAATGAGCTCAGGAGGATACAGCGTTTCCTAAGAGAAGCGGATGCAAGGCAAGAAGATGACGAGTGAAGAACTGGGTGTCTGAAATCAGAAATGCTGCTTATGATGCAGAAGACATCATAGACACCTTTATCCAGAATGAAGAAACGAAGGGCTTCCTCCACCGCACATTCAAAAACTGGATAAATCTCTATCAGGTTAGCAATGAAATTCAAGCCATCCAAACTAGGATCCAGGACATCTCTAAAAGCCGGGAAACTTATGGGATCAAAAATATAGGGGAAGGGGTCCGCAGTGCAAGTCAGAGGCTGCAGAAGCTAAGACGATCCTCTCCTCGCGTGGAAGAACAGGGAGTTGTTGGCCTGATGCAAGAGACTGATATGCTGGTGAAGCAGCCGCTCAAAAAGGACCAAAGGCGTCGAATGGTTTCAATTCTGGGGATGGCAGGCATTGGCAAAACCACTGTTGCCAAAAGGGTTTTTCACCATAAGAAAGTTGTTGATCATTTTAAATGCCTTGCCTAGGTTTACGTATCCCAAGATTTTAGACCCAGAGACATTTTTCTGCAGACAATATACCAAGTTTCTTCTCCAAGTAGAAAGGAAGCTGAGAAGATAGAGAAATTGCCGGAGAATGAGTTGGGGAATTTCCTTTGTCCACATATGAAGGAGAAGAGATATTTGGCAGTTCTGGATGATATATGGAACATTGAAGATTGGAAATGTCTAGCCGATATATTCCCTAAGGGGAGCAATGGAAGTAGATTACTTATTACAACCTGGAATAAGGATGTTGCTTTGCATGCAGATACTCAAAATGATCCCCATGAAATGCAGCTTCTTTCCAATAAAGAGAGTTGGGAACTGTTTTGCAGGATAACATTCCCTGAAAATGTTAAAGAGAGATGCTGCCCTCCAGAAGTGAAGAAACATGGAGAAAAGATGGTGGAGAAATGTGCTGGATTTCCGTTAGCGATCGTTGTACATGGAGGCTTGTTGTCAAGGAAGAAGTTGCCAAACATACCCAAGCAACATAGCCGTGGGTATGTTTTGATCAATCTTATGATTATAGGCTAACTTGATTGTGTTACTTGATTATTATAACTATATGAGTTGTCTAATTTTGTGCTGCTATTACGAACGTATTCCTTGTTTATTTTCACTCACTTGTATATATACCCGTACCCTTTAAAATGTAGAAAAAAAAAACATTTTTCACTATATAAATATATTCTTCTTTTTCTATTGATAAAATATTATATATATTTTTTTTCTTGAATATCTCTATTTAAAGGACTATGGGGTGTTATGTAATTGAAGATATCAATAAAAAATCTTCTAGCTAGCATTGTATATTTCCTCCATTTTTCCATAAAGACAACAAGAATCCTAAAACATGCATCTACTTTCCTAAGTTTTTAATAATAGTTTTAAAAAAATGATCTCCAATGTATTGCAGAAAAAAACTTTGTTTGATAATTTGAAATATTTTTTACCTGTTTTCTATATTTTAAAATATATTGTTAAAATAATTGTTATTTTCAATGATTTTCTATTTTATATCATTATTTGCTAAAAACAACTTTCCAAAAAAAGAAATGAAAATAACATTAAATAACTAAATGACATTTTCTAAAAACACTTTATTTTTTACTTTTAAAAACACAAATTATCTTATATTTTTGTATTATTAAATATTTTTCTTGTTTTTATTGTAAAAAACAAAAAACTGTTTAAAAAAATAATTACCAAATAAATCCTAAAATTCTCAAGTTACAACAAAACTTTGTACAAATATAGCAAATGGTGGTTCAAGCATGCCTCAAACCCAAACCATGAGTACCCGACCCGACCTATTCATATACCCACTCCAAACTGAAAATTCCTCCCACCGACTTGGTAGTAATTAAAGTCATGTTTCTCCACTTATAATAATAATATTCATCATCATTAAAGAGGGCCATGAGTTTGAAAATAATAAAAACATGTAAACATATATTATATTCTATAAAAGTTCAAAATAGGCAATAAAAATTAAATAATGGACCAACTCATAAGTTATGTTTGGTTAATGAAATAGAATATGACACGTATATTTTAGAATATCATATTTCATTGAATATCCTAAGATATACATGGGACTATGAAATAATTTATTGGTTTTTGTTCGACTAGTTGAATTGGTGAATAAAGGTCATAGTCAATACAAACATTAAGACCCGATTAAATTAAAATACAATGAATTAAAATAAAATGAAAATGCACCTCTTACTCATCAGATGGAACACATGGCATGTGGAATAATACCTTTTCATTCTTCCATCTCAATTTCATCACTAGAGTTCATGTTTGGTACAAGAAATGAGAAGTGAGCATTTTCTCATTTATTTTTATGTTCAAATAATTTAAAATAATAGAATAAAAAATTATTACAATAAAAATGAAATTTTACTAATAAATGAGATTTTAATTGATCTCTAACACAGAGTATTAAAATAACATGGTGATATAAAATATGTTAACATTATTATTTTACCCTTTTATTTTCATTAGGCTTGTATGACTTTCTATGATTTTAACCTAACTTTTCTAGGTATGTCCAACTACAAGAATTGAAATCATTAAATTTATATTAAAAAATAAGGTGAAATAAGGGTTTTAATTTTATCACCCATATGGAGACTTCCTAAAATAGGGATGACAGTGAAATGGGTTTGGAACGAGTCACCCATATGGACTTGTCCTTTTTATTTAAAATAATTTTCATCCATATCCTAATAAAATAAAATAAAAAATTAAACAGAGTGGGATGTGATAGGGTAGGTATGAGATTTTTCATACTTCCTTGCTTTTTCCCATTTAATATTATTTAAAAAAATTTTAAAACTTTAAAAAAAATATTAATTAAGTTAAAATAAATATATTTTATAAATAGTTATAATATTATAATTTTTATAACTTATTTTATTGAAAAATAATTTTAATAATTTTATATGTATTAAAAATGGGGAAAAATTAATCTAAATCCTTTTTTAAAATTAATTATATATTTACAATGAGGCAAGACAAGATATTTCAAATATTTCAAAAAAAAAAAAAAAAAAAAAAAAAATCTCAAGCCTACCCCAAACTATTTATTTTAATTCTATTGTCATCCCATCAAGGGTGGGTACCCAAAAAAAAACAAAAAACTGACCGCATCGACCATCCATACCCTAAAATCTTATGTGGCAAAATATAGGAGGATGATATGTTAACGTACATGAGAACTTTTATTGGAAATAAAATTGAAATTTGAGGGAAAACTAGTCTATTTTTTTTCTTTGTATAGACTATGAGTTTTTTTTTTTATTCATATTGAAAAAATGGATTTTTAAAATTTTTAATAAATAAAATAAAATCTCACAAAAATACTGAAAAAAATTGTTATGTATTTGGTTCCCTGTAAAAACCAACAACCATAGAGGAATAATTGTTTTAAACTAAAATTTCTTCAAAAACAAAAAATTCAAAGAGAAACATAATTTTTTCACACCTCAATTTCACATAATCATTATAATTTTAATCCCAAAATTTATTTTTAATTTTATCATTCTAAAAAGTAGGCAAATCATATTTGCAAATCTTATTTTTAATGATATTAAATACATTTGTCTCAATATACATAATTAAACTATTATTCATTCCTTGATCTTTATTTGATTGCATATTAGTTTTAAGGAATCTAATAATTTCATTAAGAAATTTTAGTATTAAATACAAAAATTATTATATAAAAGAAAAAGGAAAAATTAAAACAAAAAATTAATAATTTTCATATTTCATTTTTAAAATTCAAATTTAAAAAATAGAGACCGAGTATTTCTATTTTTTAAAATGACAAAAAAAAAAAAAAAAAAAAAAAAAAACCCAAGTAAAAACAAAGTCTAAGGTATCCTTCAACACTAATTGATATTTCATATTTTATATAAAGTTGATTGATACGGGGTGTAATGATAGCAATAAAGCGAGTTCAAGATAGGTTACCTCCTTCCCTACCCCATCTCGTTTATTTAAAATAATTTTCACATTTGTCATATTAAGAAAATTAAACAAGATAAGCGAATTAAGATGAGTATGTAAAATTTTCTTATCGGTGCATACTCATTTAACTTTTTTAACATTTTTTAAATTAAAATTTAAAAATTTTAATTATATTAAAAATATACATTTTATAAATAATTAAAATATTATAATTTTTAAAATTTTAAGTGTACTAAAAATGGGAAAATAAAAATATAAACTAAATTATTTGATAAAATTAATTTTATATGTAATCCAGATACGGCGGGAGAAGATAACACCCGAACAGTTTAAAAAATCTCAAACCATCCCTACTTCGCTTATCTTAATTCTAAACATATCCTATTAGCGGCTGGGTGGATAATTACCCATGAAAATCCGCCTGATTTCTCACATTTTGCCGGCCTCCTAATCTTTGGAAAAATGTGTCTTTAAATTTATATATAATGTTTAATACGAGCTATCCAAAGCCCACTTGAAGCCCGACTCAATTGAGTTGGACTTGACATTTCCTGATCAAGCCCAATGGACCAGGTTGAGCCCACCCAAGTCCTTATGTTTCCATTGGTTCTTGTTTAATGCTACTCCACCTACTCTTCCAAGAATGGTATATGAGTTTAAAAATCATGGACCAAGTTGGAGGATACACATGTATTACAACTCTCTTCGTCTTTTAAATACTAAAAGTCAAATTTTGACTAAATGAATTTTATTTAATAAATTAAAAAAAAATTAAAATAATATTTTTATAATACAATTCTCATATATAAAATCAATAGCATGACAAAAATAATTACTTCTATTTCTACTTCTTCTCTACATAAAATAAAAATAAAATAAAAAATAAAAACGATGTCAAATACTATAGAATATTATGAAATTAGACAAAGAGTGCCTTTAAGGTTAATTGAGTAATATAATAAATTTATTTGTATTTTAAAAGTCAAATGCTAAGTAGGAAATGCATTTTTATTTAATTAAAATTTTAAAGTAAAAAATTTTCATCTCCACTTTTAATAATTTTAAACATTAAATGTCTTTTGAAAGAATTTCTCAAATACTAAATTCAATCATAATTTTTCAAAAATATTTTAATAGAATTCTAGGTAGCAGTCCCATACTTCACTCACACTTTTTTTAAACCCTTTTCGATATGATTCATCCAAAATTTGAATACAATGTAGTGTTTATTTTTTTATTGAATAGAAAAAAAATCAAAATATTTAATTTTTTATTTAATTAAAACTAACCATTAATATCAACCAACATAATTATAATAAATTTATCATAAATAGATTGAGTTTAATTATATTGGGTGATATCAACGGATTACTTTTAACTAAATAAAGAAAATCAAATATTTTAAAATTTTTTATTCAATAAAAAAACAAACAATACTTGTTTTTTTAAAAACCAAAAAAAGAAGATTTTATTTAATTAAAATTTTAAAAAATATCATAATTATCTCTATATTTAATAAAATTATTTTAGAATATTTTAGTTAACTAAAAATCTTTTTTCGTGCGTCTGAAAAAGGAAAGGACGAATCCTCAAAATTTCAATAAATCCTTATATTAGATAAAAATGTTTTAAAAGTATTGATATAAAATTCAATCAAAATCATAATGATTACTTTATTTCTTTTACCCTTAAAGGAAGAAATTCTACGCCCTAGTGGTTTCTCCTCGACTTTCTTTCTTTCCTTTTTCCTTAAAATGCTATATTTGGTTTAGAAAATTTGAGGATAAATGTTGAGAAAAGAAAATATAAAAGAAAAATAGAGGAAAATAAAAAGTGAAAAAATAAAAGTTAAAAGTCCATAAATTATTTTTATTTGTTATTTCAAACTCATAGTTTAAAAATGTATAAGTTTTTAACTAGTTTTAATTATATTTAATTTTTTTTAATATTTTTTATAAAACAATAAAATATGAGAAAATTATTTTCCTTTTATATTTTTTTTTCTTTCCATAATATTTTCTAGAAACTAAACACAACCAAAAAGAAAAGTTCAAAGCAAAAATTAAAAAAATTAAAAAGAGTTCTAAATATGTATGGTTGTGTTTGGCTCTCGAAAAATGTTGAGGAAATAAAATAAATATAAAAGTAAAGAAATTTTTCACGTTTAATTGTTTTATGAAAATATATATATAATTAAAATTAATTAAAATTTTATGTATGTTTAAATTATTTAATTTTTATATCAATAAATTAAAATGAGTTTAAAATAACAAATAAAAATAATGTATCGATTTTTATTATTTTTTTCTTCCCTTTTTTTTTTTTTTTTTCTTTCTTTCTTAGATTTTCCTAACCAACAATAGCCTATAGGTTTTGAAACAATATTGCATTTCTCCCATGTATGAGGGGTTGAGTTGAATTATTCAACAAAGGGCCATGGTCAACACTCAACGCAGACAGGACCCGAGACTTGCCTAAATCAAACATAACGAAAATTGGAAGAGAGCGAGGGAGAGAGAGAGAGAGAGAGAGAGAGAGAGAGAGAGAGAGAGAGAGAGAGAGAGAGAGAGGGAGGGAGGGAGTGGAGAGAGGAGGAGAGAGAAAGATGGATGGGAAGAGAGAGATATGGTCAGCACTCGACACAAACAGTAGACAAGCCTAATCAAACATCATGAAATTGGAAGAGAGAAAGAGGAAGAGAGAGAGAGGGGGGGCCTATCACACGTACGTCACATGAAGACACATGGCATGTGGAATAATGGCATGTTAGTGGTTTTAGTTAATAGGGACAGCTTGCAGTTATTATCCATAACGCGTCTCCATCTGTTCTCTCTAATAACGTGTTAGATCTGATTTCGTGAATCATATCACCCTCCTCAGTCCTCACCCTCCCCTTCTCTCCTTATTTATTAGGGCTTTTTTTCTAGTTCCACACAAACTGAATGTGCTCACCAATGCAATGAGTGGGAGCCATGTTACCCTTTCAGTGATAGGCTCCTCCTCACTTTAAAGACCTTTTTGGGGATATATATTTGAAAGTCAAAGATTGATTGAAAAAGATTAGAATACACGTCTAAAAATTTAGCATTGAATTTGATTGAAAAAGACTTTAGACCATCCCATTTGAAAGCAAACCTTCTTCTTCTCCCACTTGTATGCCATTTACTCCTTTTTATTATACGACGAATTTGAAAATTTTCAAGTTAGGGGACCTGTATTTATCAAACTTCCAGTTTGATTAATTTGATGAGAATATTAACTAATAGAATTCAAATATAAATTGGCCTGCAGTTTGGACAGATTAATCGGGTTGATGGTAACCCCATCCTTATGTAAATTAAAAAATAATTAATCCAAATTCAATTTAACCCTATATCTAACTTAAGGTACTCAATCTAAGTCCAATTCAATCTCATTTTTTAAAATTTGAGTTAAAATCGAATTGATCAGGTTAAATTTAGGTTTATGGGAATAGACTTGAATTAATTAGGTTAATTGAATTGTATAATTTAAAATCTTGGTTTTTTAAATAAATTTTAAAAAATTGTATATATTGTAAATAAAACAAAATTGCAAAATAGTGATAAAAAATAAAAATAAACTTTTATATCTTTCTAAAAAATAAAAATAAAAATATATGATATAAGTATAATTTGATTTTTTTTAAAATTAAAAAAAAATGAATACTATTATATAGGATATAAATATTATAAAAACACTAAATCTAATCGGGTTGTTCAAACTTTAACCTAAACTCAATTCAAGTATTAAAAATATTTTTTCAACTTCGTCCAAACATTGGGTTAGGTTGGCCAACCCATCCAAATTACACCCCCTAAATATAAATGAATGAGATCTAAAAATTGTATACGTGACACTATTTGATTGATAATATTATTTTGATACTTACCAAAAACAATTATATTTCAATAATCTAGTCAAACTTGAAGATTTGATCCTATGATGGTTAAAGATTATGATATGTAAATTTTTTTGCTTAATAAAAGAAACAATCATTCTGTAGATATATTATATATAATAAGCAAGTAAAATAATTATTTAATTTGAATTGTATGCTTTTTATTTGTATTTTTAAAGAAAATAACATGGCCCATTAAATAAATAAATTTATTTTTAATGTTTTTAATTTTTTTTAAAAAAAATCAATAAATATAAAGTATGAAACTTTCTTAATTAATTTTTTGAAAATTAATTTACAATTAAGACAAATAGAAGTATTTTCTCCTAATAATGTTAATCCATTATTTTTATTCGGACAAGGCTTTGCCTATTTAAGGTTGGTCCAAAAATCGACACTGCGGGATCAGGTACATTGATTTTAATATTGTAACATTTTATTTATTAATTTATTTATTGTTACATCAAAACAATGTTGTTGTGACCGTACCTAAATTTAAAAATAGAAAGTTTATTTAAGGGTGATAAGAAATACTTTTATTAATATTTTAATGAAAATAGGAATTATTTGGATCGATTTTTAATAAGTAATAAAAATAAATTTCTTTTAGCGTCCATTTGATGATGAAAAAAAATAATATTTTAGATAACTTAAAAGACAGTTTTTAGAAGAAATGATTATTTCGGACTCATGTCAAATAATTATGTGAAAATTGCTTTAAGTAATTTTTTAATATTTTAAAAAATAATTTAAAAATTTTATAAATAGAAATGTTTTCAAACCTTAAAAACAAAAGCATTTTCAATCCGAATTAAATTTTATTTGAAAACTTATGACTTAAAAAAATTTCATATATTATTACTTCATACAAAAAATTATTTCTAATTTTTAAAAATTATGATGTCAATATTATCTTTTAAAAATTGATGATTTTGGATTTGACTCAACTATTAGTCAAAGAAAAAAAATAAAAAGATAAGCTTACAAAAAAAAAATGATAAAATAAAAACATATAAACTCCATTTTCAATAGAATTGAATTATAATTATTTTCAATTCTTAAAAAATAAAAAATAAAAAGTAATTTCCAAAATTATTGTAAATGGTTTTAAAAAATAAAAATTAAAAAATAAATATTAATATCTTTATCATGACTCATAAAATTGTGAGATTATTTAAAATACTCAATCAAAATTGCACACCGACAATGTCATTTATAACCAATAAACCGGATTTTTCTCAATAGTACGGTAATTTAAAAAAGTTATGCTTAAATTACTGTAGTAGAAGAAGTTATTACAAATATACGGTAGTTTTTGCCACCTAGGAAAGAGGATTTGCCACTTAGGAGAGAGGAGAGAGGAGAGAGGTTCAGCGGATAATTTTTTTTTTAAACCAAAATCATCTTTTCAAATTTCGTCAAAGGGAAATCGTGAGTTCCATGAAAAAAATATATATATATATATATATATATATATATATATATATATATATATATATATATATATATATATATATATATAAATTCCTCAAGGTATATATTTTAAAAAAAATTTCTTAAAAAAAAAAAAAAAATTCCACAAGGGAAATTCAAGAGACGAGTTTCCCATGTGAATTTTTTTTTTGTTTTTTAAATTCCCAAATTTAAAAAAAAAAAAAAAAAAAAAAAAAAAAACAATTCCACAAGGGGAACTCGTCTCTTCAAGAGACGAGTTTCCCATGGGAAATTTTTTTTTTTTATTTTATTTTTTTCAAATTCCTAAATTAAAAAAAAAAAAAATTCCACAAGGGGAACTCGTCTCTTCAAGAGACGAGTTTCCCATGGGAAAAAAAAAAAAAACCAATTCCACAAGGGGAACTCGTCTCTTCAAGAGACGAGTTTCCCATGGGAAAATAAATTTTTAAAAAAAATATATATTTTTTTTAAAAAAATATTTTTTTTTTTTAAATTCCCAAATTAAAAAAAAAAAAAATACACAATTCCACAAGGGGAACTCGTCTCTTCAAGAGACAAGTTCCCCCATGGGAATTTTTTTTTTTAATATATTTTTAAAAAAATTCCTAAATTAAAAAAAAAAAAAAAAAAAAAAAGCAATTCCACAAGGGGAACTCGTCTCTTTTTTTTTTTTAAATTCCTAAATTAAAAAAAAAAAAAATAAATCCACAAGGGGAACTCGTCTCTTCAAGAGACGAGTTTCCCATGGGAAAAAAATTTTAAAAAATATATATTTTTTTAAAAAAAATATTTTTTTTTTAAAATTCCCAAATTTAAAAAAAAAAAAAAAATACACAATTCCACAAGGGGAACTCGTCTCTTCAAGAGACAAGTTCCCCCATGGGGAATTTTTTTTTTTTTTTAATATTTTTTTTTAAAATTCCTAAATTTAAAAAAAAAATAAAAAAAATAAAAAATAAAATTCCACAAGGGGAACTCGTCTCTTCAATAGATGAGTTCCCACGGAAAAAAAATATATCTCTTCAATAGACGAGTTCCCACGAAAAAAAAAAATATATATTTTTTAAAAAAAGTTCCCAAATTAAAAAAAAAAAGAAAAAAATTCCTCAAGGGAACTCGTCTCTTTGAGAGACGAGTTCCCTTGAAGAATTGTTTTTTTTATTTATTTATTTAATTTGGATATTATTTTTTAAAAAAAAAATTTAAATTTAAATTTTTTTCCCATCGGAACTCGTCTCTTGAAGAGACGAGTTCCCTTGAAGAATTGTTTGTTTTTATTTTTTTTATTTGGGATTTTTTTTATAAAAAAAATATTTAAAAAAATTTTTTTTTTTTCCCATGGGAACTCATCTCTTGAAGAGACGAGTTCCCTTGAGGAATTGTTTGTTTTTTTTTTTAAATTTGGGTATTTTTTTTCCCATGGGAACTCGTCTTGACGAGTTCCCTTGTGGAATTGTTTTTTTTTTTTTTTTTTTTTTTTTTTTAATTTGAGAACTTTTTTATAAAAAAAAATATTTAAAAAAAAAAAGAAATTTCCCATGGGAACTCGTCTCTTGAAGAGATGAGTTCCCTTCTGGAATTGTTTTTTTTTTTTTTTTTTTTTTTTTTTTAATTTGGGAATTTTTTTTTTAAATATTTTTTTAAAAAATATTTTTTTTTGAAGAGACGAGTCCCCTCAAGGAATTGTTGTTTTTTTTTTTTAAATAATAATTTGGGATTTTTTTTAAAAATATATATATTTTTTTTTCAAGGAACCCGTCTCTTCAAGAGACGAGTTCTTCCTTGTAAATGGGGAATTTTTTTAAATACTAATTTTTTTTTTCATGGAACTCGTCTTTTGAAAAGACGATTTCCCTTGGACTAAATTTGAAAAGATGATTTTGGTTTAAAAAAAAAATTATCCGCTGAACCTCTCTCCTCTCTCCTCTCTCCTAAGTGGCAAATCCTCTTTCCTAAGTGGCAAAAACTACCGTATATTTGTAATAACTTCTTTTACTACAGTAATTTAAGCATAACTTTTTTAAATTACCGTACTATTGAGAAAAATCCCCAATAAACCTGTATCATTATCAAGCATATCTAAGATAATTAAGATAAATATACTATAAATATAATATTAAAATTTTCTCTTCACCATGGGAGACATCATTTTTCATTAAAATGTAATTATAAGAAAATATAAATTTAAATTATTGAAATTTGTTACATCAAAGGTGGTGTTAGGCATTTAGTTCTTTCCAAGTAACGTCCAACAAACAAGGAGCCTCCGTCTTAAATTAAATGATGATAAAATTGGCAAGGCAACACATGGCTCTAACCAAAAAGTCATCCAAACGTAGCATCCTATGCATGTTGAGAATTGAGATAAGGTTTTGTCTTGCTCACCGACTAAGATAAGCACAAAGATGGAGGAAAAGGAAAAAAGATTGTTTGAATCTCACGCTTAGATAGGAATGATACTGGATTAGATTTTCTCAGCTACTTTATCCGATGGGTTTTAAGTCACTAAAATTTTCTCTAGGACGATGATGGAAATTGACCTCACCGCTTCTTGATCTAAGTATTGGAACTGTCGGATCCTCTTCCTGTTTCTTAGGGATCCCACCATGATACATGCCTAGTATTACTTCAAAAGATTTTTATTACGTACGTTTTAAATGCACATAATGATTTTTAAGGTTTCAGTTACTATGTGATTGAAATGGGGTTCGTACCATTTCATGCACAATTAATATATAAATTGTCTTTAATATTATGTCATATTTTGTAAGTGGTGGTTGTCTCCTTCACCCTTTCTATGGTGTGATGATGGTAATGATTTAGTCATATTTTCTCATAATGGTGTCATGATGGGCGATGTATGAATCTATTGTACCATTTTTTTTTTCCATGGTGAATGATTTTTTATATGCTCTTCAATCAATCAATCAAAGTATCAAATTTCTAAATTCTCGAACAACTCCCTTTCTCTCTTCTTCCTTTTAAATCATTTTCAATAATTTTCATAAATTTGGTAAGATATTTCATTTTTTCAAGAGAAGAGATCAATATTTTTGGTTTTAAGGTGCTTCTTTTTTTGTCTAAAAATAATTTTTAAATAATTTAATTAATACAAGGGTATTTTCTTAGAAGGAATAAAAATAATCTCATATTCCATATCCATAGTTTAGAAACATGAAATATAACTTTTCTTATGGAAAAAAAAAATACTCTTTGTCAATTTTATTTTTTTATCCTCGTGTCATACATATCAAGCATTTTCTTTCTTTCTTTCTTTCTTTTTAGAAAAAATATTATTTGATTAAAAGGAACAAAAGCATATTCAATTTCTTTAATCCCATCTTACTAGGACAAAAATGTCAAAACAAAGTTACATTTATAATTTTCAATAAATAAGAGTTATTTTCTAAATATGAGGATTATTTTATCCTGTTGACATAAATACTTAAAAAAAACTTATAATAGTAAAAATGTTAAATTAAAGTTAAATAAAACTTATAATAGTAAAAATGTTAAATTAAAGTTAAATTTATAATTTTCAATAAGTGAAGTTTGTTTTTCCAAATATGAGAATTATTTTGTCGTTTTGACATAAATATTTCATAGGCTTAGTTTGTGTTATATATTTGGTTTTAATTGGAAGGTCAAGTTGAAATTAAAGTTTTTTAAAGGATAATATTAATATTATAAAATTTTTATTAAATATTAAAGAATTTCTTATATAAATCAAAATAAAACTTCTACAAGTAGTATTTTTTTTATTTTTATATTAATTTCTTTTTTATATGAGTGTTTAGTAAACCAACTTAATAACTTAAAATGGCTTAATAATTTAATTTAAGTCATTAAGTAAATTAAGTATATTTGGTAAAATAATTTAATGGTATAACTTAAAATAAAAAATAACTTTAAGTAATAGGTAAAAACGATTAATTTATTTTTAAGTCCATGTTTTCATTTTGTCTTTTTACCCTTATTTATCTAATTACTTCCACGATCTATTTTGTTATTCTACGACCTTGACTTCTTTTTCCTGAATTATAATTTATAAGGATAAATATGTCAATTTAATGATTTAAAATAAATTTTAAATAAGTTTTACCAAACAACCTTAAAACTTATTAGTTAAACACTTAATCAAATTAAGGCATGGAATCTCCCATGCTGAGAAAAAAAAAATTAAAAATAAAGACTTCTCATAAATCCAGTCAAATTAGGGCCTTGGTACCAACAATGTAGGCCACTAGAAATAAAATTCTCATATTTGATCAATTTATGAAGCCAAGCTAAGCTAGTCTATGGTAGTAGTGTTCTCTGTGCAAACAACACTTTAGTCTTTACTTTGGGATTATTAAACCTTGAGTTTATAGTTTTTGGTTTTCATTTTGTTTATTGTCTTTGATTTTTTCCGTTTTGTTTAAAAAGGATATTCTAATCAATTAACATAATAAGTGATTTAAAAAAAAATTAGAACATCTAATTAAAAAATCAAATATTGAATAAAATTTAATTAAAAAAAGCACTTTTAAAAATTAATCCTAAAAAAATAATTTAAAAAAAAAATGTTCTTCTCAAGAGTACAATAGCATATTGTCTATTATGGTGCACTTCAACCATGATTGTAACACAACTACTCAAAAGTATTCCTCTAAAATGATTTTAAAAGGATCTCCATGTAGATTTGTTTTTTTGTTTATGGTTTTTTCTCAAATATAAGGGGATTTTTTTTTTCTCTTTCCCAAGAGTGGTTCATTTATTTAGGAAACAACCACTTATCCTTATGCTATGAACCAACCTTAGGATGAGGAGTTGTCAACCACAAAATTTTGGTGAAAAATGAATTTTCTATGAACCAAATATTCTTATGATGGATCAAGGAACCACCATCCACATTGTTTTATTTTTAAAAATTTAATAATTAATACAATCTTATAATATAATTTTTAAAAATCAAAGTGTTAGCAATAGCAAACTATATAAGTTGATATATATAAAAGATTTCATACATATTGAACAATATTTTTTTATTACCTATAAAAATGACACCACCAATAAAATAATATCACATACATATTTTTAAGTTTTACTTTTTTATACTCTTATACCATAGTTCCATTCGTTTATATCTTCGATGAATGATTTGGATTTCATTATATATATTTCGGTAGTTCAGACTTTAGTTAATTTATATCTTAATTCTATTCTCAACTATCAACTATCTAGATGTCATCATATATATATATATTTTAATACTCTAGACTTTGGTATGTTGACATTTTCCACATTGTTAAGCTGCATTTAAGTCGCAAAGTTGATGGCCCTCTTAATGAAATAAGTGGAACCCATGTTACCAACCATAGTGGTGAGTCGGCTCCTAAAATTGAAGGACTTTGGACCAACTGTGCAGGCCCATGATTTTATACAAATTCTGACTGAAAGTTATTCTATGGGAAAATATACTTTGAATATGGGTTGATTGAAAGTGACTTTATATTTGATAATTATAATATTTTTTTTCAAAAATATAATAATTGTATTGGAAGCTTTGACCGCTTCCTCCTGCGTTATTTAAGGCCATTTCCACACCTTTCAAAGCAACAAGAAAAATTTTAAAACGAGAGTTTCCTTAGTTTCTTTGTATATGCATACATAAGCGCAGGCATAATTAATTTGACTGGTGCGGTAGGTGCTACATTGAATGGGTCTTTGGCTCTAAGTGTTTTGACTTCATATTCCACCACCTTCAACAAAATAAATACTTTTATTATTTTTAAATTTAATATTTCTCTTTACCATGTTTCAATATTTTTTATCAACTTTTTCTAGAAAAAAAAATGTCATTTATGAAAATTTGGGATTCATTTGTACATGTTTTTTGAAATTTGTTTTAAAAAAATTATAGTATTTTATAAAAACAAGGGTGTTTGGTAAATTGTTTTTTTTTTTTAAAAAAAAAATGATTTAGAAAAGAACAATATGTAGTAATTAAAAGAAATATCATATTTGAAATTTTTTGGTATATCATAAAAAGAAAAAGAGAATGATATCATGTTCAATTTTATTTATTTATTTTTTAATTTTTTATGTTTTCCTTACGTTCTTAAAAATTAATGAAAATAATTTTTATTTTTTTAAATTTTTTTGTCTATTTCATTTTGTTTATAAAAATTATTTCCAAATAATAACGATCAAACAATATTATGAATTTTTAAAAATGATTTCGGTTAAAAAAAAAAAAACAGTTTTTATATCACATGACCAAATAAACTCTTAAAAATGTTTTCCCTATAACTAAAAAGCTTAAAATTTGTATTTATTTATGTTTTTTTATTAATGACCAATTGAAAAAAACAAACTATGGAAAGAAAAAGGGAAAAGTAATAGAAAGTTATTTGAATTTAAAAATAATTAAGGGGAATCTTCAATTATTAGGAAAATTAATTTTCGAAATTCCTTTTTGATAAAATAAATCATTACTTTATTTATTTTCATAGTCAAGTATTCTTGCCGAGAAAGAAAAATATCAATAAATGCTTGTATTATATTAACATGTTCACCTCATACTTAATGTATGAAGGCAAACATGAATAAGCCCACTAAAAAAATACAAATTGAAAATAATAATAATGAACATGTATATGACATATCACATATGTTAATTTAAAAGTGCTTTCAAAACAAATTTATAAAAAATATATTTTTGACATTGTCCAAATATTGTTTTTTATATTTAAAAATATTAATGTTTTATTAATATTTAAAATAAATTATCACATATGTGAATGATTGTCAATCAAAAATAAAATTCACTTCCATTTTTAACGTCTATATATATTTTTTTTAAATTACCTAAGAAATAATTTATTGGAATTATATGACAAAATTTCAAGCCTACTAGGAAGAGATATGATGGAGAACTAGAAAGAAAGTTTAGGAGGGCATGATATGAAATTTATTTTAGGTTAGAATAACATACAAATATTAATTATTCATTTTTACTCAAAATCCTAGGTTAAGGGATCAAATTCCTTCTCGTACATTTTTTTTTTTCAAAATTTATTTCAAATGGGGCATTTGCCCCTCCTTGGCACAAGGTGGCTTTGTCCTTTATATAAAAGAAAGTGGGTTATTACAAATGACATTATAATCAATCTTGATTTTAATTTATTACAAATGACATCATAGTCAGTCTCTACACTGATATATTATAAATGACGTCATAGTTAATCTTGACATTGACGTATTATAAATGGTATCCCAATCAATCTTAATACTGATTTATTACAATCGATCTCTGACCTTGATATATTAAATTAACATTTTGAAGCTACGAAAGCTTTAATCCAAAAAATAGTACACAAAAAGCAAATAATATATGATAATATATACACAAAAAGGAACATATAGTTATAGTATTGACATTTATGTTTCATTTATCTCTAATTTTAAATAATTTCTTATTTTTAGATATTATGTCAAAATATGATAAATGAAATTTTAGCTTTCATGTGAAATTTCAAGTTTATTACATTTTTACATTGATTTCAATTTAGGTGTTAAATAAATTCAAATCTATCCAAAATTTTAGTGAAAAAAAAAAGGTTTTATTTCCATATATTTTCATTTAAAGTGAAGAGATTAGCATAGTAAAAAGAAAAAAAGAAAATTCCACCTCAAATTAGTGAATAATTGAAACTAAAAAGTATAAAAATAATTTTTTGAATTACTTATTCAAACACACTCAAATAAATTATGAAAACCTTTAAATTATGACAATCTTCTCAGAATTTTTTTCCTTACATAAATGCATGGTTTACCTGTTTAATAGAACTGTTCTCTGACAAGCCTGGAAAGAATATCATATATATATATATATATATATATATATATATATATATATATATATATATATATATATATATATATATAAAAGGTTTCTTTCTTAAATGTCAAAGGTTGGTTAGGGCTTATCAAGAGATTGAATCTAAAATAATTTTTATTTATTTTAATTAATGTTGTGACAAGGGTTCATTTATATATGCAATAAATGTAGAGTTGTTGTAATGCAGACTTGAATATATAAATGGGTCAAATAATGATTGAGTGGTGGCATTGGGAACCAAGGCACTACTCATCTCAAGGGAGGTTTTTATATTCCAACAGCATTGTGTCGTGTGCACCGACATTGGATTTGCTAGAATGTAGTGACCATTCATATGGCAAGTAGTAGGTTTGATTGATTATTTTTTGTATATATATATATATATATATTATTTAATATAGCCGACTAATTAATATCATAATAAGCCTATATTTATAATAAACAAATTGTACTTGAATTATAATTCTAATTTTAATTAACCTAGGACTAATAAACATATAACAAATTTAAATAAATAATAATTATTAATATTTCTCAAATTCTTTAAAAAATATTTTTCTAATTTGACTTTAAGTTGGATTTCCATTTTCAATAATCTACCTTAAAACAAGCTTTAAATTTATTTACATCAAGTCTTATCTTTAACTTCTAGCATTACTTCTTTTGCTTAGTAGTTTTGTAAAAATATATGTAACTTGATTTTCTAATCCACAAAACTTAAGCTTGATTTTCTAATATCATGAACCATCAAATTCCTTGTCAATGCAATAATAGAGTTATTATTACACAATATTTTTATAGGATTTTTTTTTTATTCATGCTTGAACTCACTAAACATTTTATAAAGCCAAATTGCTTGATATTCCATGGAAGTCACTACCATTTATTTAACTTTTGTAGTCAATAATGTTATAACTTGTTGCTTCTTTGAAGTAATGAAAATGCTAATCTTAGAAGATATATATATATATATATATATAAAATAGTAGTACTCTTTCCAATCTCTATGTTACCTTCCCAATCACTATTTATGCAACCCATTAAACTAAAATTTCATAATGACGAGTACCATTCACATCCCTCAAAATTCATTTTGTTCCTTGCAAGTATGAATATTTCAAACACTAATTGATGATTCCCATTCCATGAACAATATCTAGTCTATTAGTAGTCGAATACGAAGACTTCCTATTATACCCTTGATCTATGTGAATTTAAACTATCAAATCACAAATTAATAAAGATGGAAACAATCAATTAATTTGGGGTTATCTACCTAGAAGCTTGAGGAGTGAGGGGTCAACAACCTCTAACTGGTATGAGTTGTTACTTATTGTGTGTCTAGAGTTCAAGCAAATGAGAATGAGGTCTAGTACCTAATGTTCTATCCCTCTCACCATTTTAGTGTAAGGTTATTTTGCTCATACTCTCTCTACAAGGACACTTGGCTCTTACTCATTTATATTCCTCTAGTTAATGAGTTCAACTAGCTTGACTACTTGGCAAATTTAGGTGTAGTTAATTATATCTTACTTCCCATCCTACCTAGATTCATCGTTTAGCTATTTGTTTTATATGTTGTATCCTTTTTGGGAGGAGACTAATATTGTGAGATTTATACTTGATGTTTTGGTTCTTGTACCTTTTATATATTCTCATGTGGGTGGTTTAATATTTCCTATTATTATTTCATGGATCCTTTTGGAGTTGAGGCTTGATTTCTAGCATAAGTTCCCTATCATTTGTTAGCTAGCACCTATTGATTGAACTTCCTAATCCAAGCTTGTGAGCCATATTGCTCAGCTTAAGGAAATGAGGATGAAAAGGATGAGATTAGAGTTACAAAGCATGACATAGATAAGGTTAGACCATCTAGGAATCATAATCATACATCTCATAGTCAAGTTAGGGTTTGTGGTCATGAAGCAACTCATACACTTGCTTTTGATCACTTGGCTAAGCTAACACCACCTCCTATTGATCCCTCCAATTGTGATCTCTTATAGCATCTTGTTCAATCGATGTATGTGATTTTTGTCAACATTGTATCTATTGATTCATCCTTAGGATCAAAGGAGACCAAAATCTAGAGCATAGATGAGTGACTTATTGTACGTATTTTAGTTGTGGGTGGCTTCTCATTTAAGTTTGTTCCCTTCTCCCAATATAGGCTTATATGTTTCATTTTTTGATGTATTAGTCACATGAGACAATGTTTGTTTTAAATGTATTTTGCAACTATTTATTCCCCATCCCTCTCTTTGATATTTGGGATTGTATTATGGATATTATGGTCATATTTTTGTTTATCCATTTCAATTTATTCAAAACATACATATTTCATATTCATTCTAATCGTATTTATGGTTGTCTTTTTCCTTATTTATCATTTTTGTGACAAAATACAAATAGTGACTATTAGAAAAATTAGACTAATCCAACCAATGGTAATTATCCTAGAAAGGGGGGGGGGGTGTGAATAGGGTGATGGTCTTTTTTTGTAAATTTAAACTATGTGAATGCAAGAGATAATCATATGCAAATATATAATAAAACAATATAAAAACAATTGCATATAAATTAAGAGAATAGGGAAAAGAGAATACAAATACAAGATTTTTATAGTGGTTCGGTGTAACCCGGCCTACATCCACTCTCCTCTAACTTCAATCCCAAGCTTGAAATTCCACTATTTCAAGGCTTCCAAATCAAGCCTTTAAGCAATACAATTGGATTATGGTTCCAATCCACTCTTTTGGATTTTTGGCTCCAAACACCCTTTACAATCCTCAAGAGATATCCCACTCTTGAACAACCTCTCAAGTGATACCCACACTTAAGAATCCCTAAGTGATACCTCACACTTAGATTTTTTCTTTCAAAGATATACAAATAATTTCATAAAATCCTAATACAAAACTTTAGGCTCAAATGATACAAGAAAACTAAGATTGAATGGTGCACTAAGGATATGAAAGTTTTAAAACAATGGTGTACTAAAAAAACACTCTCTCAAGGCTCAAATATATTCAAGAAAGATTTAGGAAGGTTAAACTCATGAAATAATGGAGACTGAAGCCTTTTTATAGAGGAAAAATGTCAAATTAACCATTGGGGGTTCAACTAGTTGACTAATCATTAGCATTTAATGTTTGACAGGTGATTGTAGGACCTCAACCGCCCCTTGACCGGACCTCTACCGGTTGAGGTGGGGGTTAACCGCTTGAGGTTCAACTTTGACCGGTTGAACAACCATTCTGAAATAGAGATAAGGTTTTTTTGCACCCCTCAACTGGTTGAGTTGGGGGTCAACCGGTTCTTCATTGAGTTCAACTGGTTGAGCCGTTTTTGTCTCAACAACCAACTTTTTGGCTCAACAATCAACTTTTTCAACTTCAAACATTTTAAACAAGTTTGGAAAACATTTGACACAAGGTTTTAGTTGAAAACATGAAATCATCCAATTTTAAAATATTTAAAATAAAATAACTCTTTGATTATTTTGGTGCATAAGTAAAGAATGTAATGCATGAAAATTCTAGTGCACCAACAGTATAACAAAGAGATCTTATGAAGTTTGGTCTTGAAAAACACTTCTCTTTGAGGTTTTCTTCTTCTTAATGATTTCTCTTTGGCTTAATTTGTCTTTGCGATTGCCACTTTGAAAATCGTCTTACCTAATCACACTTGAAATATAATTATTAGTTCTAAACCTTATTTTGTTATCATCAAAACCAAGATTAACTAAACTTTGGTTTCACAATGACTATTTTAAGCATTATTAAGAGAGAATTATCTATGTTCATGAGCTTATTATTTGAGAGTGTGTGTGTGTAAATTATAGTAGTGGATATTGTAGAGTGCATGATAGTTAATATGGTTTAAGATTTAGGATCAATGAGCTTTTTATCAAACATCGGACAACCTCATTGTATTCTTTTATTTTATTGCAAAATCTTTGAAGGGGAGATTGTTGATATAGTAGTCTATTGGTAATTTTGTTCTATTTCTACATTGAGTTTAATGCATCTTACCTCCAAGGGTCTTACCAATTATAGGGAACTTCACATTGATTTAGAATTGGTTAATCTTTGAGGTACATATGTATTTGAGGCAATTAAAGCTTAAAAAATAATTACGATACATTAGCTAGTGACAATTATGGAGAAAACATAAAAAAGCAAATTTTATTGAGAAAATTTTGATTTGGACATACAAAAGTCCCAAAGGGCATTCAAATGTCTAAATGGTCCCTAAGGAAATTTAAACATCCCCCTCTCAACATTCAAATGTCCATCTTAAGATGTTCAAACATTGATCCTCAACTTTGTGTTTTTTGTTTGTTTTTCATATTTTTGCAAGTTGAGGCAAATTTAAATTTGGAATATCTCTAAAAGTGTTTCTTAGGGTTTTGGGTATAAACATATTATTTTATTAAGTTTTATTATATGCATAAGAATATAGTCATCTCATAGCCTTCGTTTTGTATTTCACAAGCGATCGTAAGAGATTCCAAAGTTGAGGTATTTGTTAAGAATAAGAGGTTCTTTGTCAAGGACGTAAAAGATTGTGTAGATCTAACTAATATAACACCTTGGGAGTAGGAGCATCCAAATCTTGTAATTCTGTGTGCAATTATTTTTAAATTTTCTGGATTTATTTGTAGTTGTACAAATCCTATGGAGTTTTTGGGAAATTTTATAGATTGTTTTTTCATGGTATATCACATGTCCTTATATAGCCTTAGCATGAGGTTGAGGTATTTCCAAAGAAGAGGTTCTTTGTCAAGGACAAAAAAAGATTATATAGATTTTAACCGATATAACACCTTGAGAGTAAGGGCATCTAGATTCGGTAATTCTATGTGCAATTATTTTCATATTTACTAGATTTATTTGTAGTTCTATAATCCCTACAAAGTCTATAGAAAATTTTATAGGTAGTTTTTCCATAGCATATCGCGTATCCTTGTGCATGATTGATTTTTTCTATTCATTGATATTAAAATTCAAATAAAAATTAAACTTTGGATTGACTTGCTTGGACAAGCTATTCATAGCCCACTCATATGGGTTTTCCCTTAATCAAGACTTGAATGTCACTATCTTTGACCAAAACATTTATTCCAAAGTATCTCATAAATTTAATAAATATGAAAATACTAAACATAGAGGAGAGATATATATTTTAAAGAAATTTGAAAAATATGCCCTATATAATTACTTACAATATAAGTGCTCGTTAAAGGTCTAATTGAGCTTTTTGAAAAATGACTCCTCATTATTTAGATCTTCTCCTAATAAGAGAAAGTAAGAAAATTTTGATAAATACAAGTCTAAAAAATAATTTAAGACCTAAGGTTTGCTAACCTTTTCTTTCTCGAATAATACCCTAAATCGAAATTTATGAATTTTTCAAAAATAAGATTCTAGGTAAATAGAGTCTAACTTGAGTGAAACTTAAGCTATTGACGAGTTTAGATATCTTGAAAATTGATAACTAAGTCAAATAGTTACTAAATGATTATTGACTAAGCCTTAACTTTAATTGGTGCTAAATATGTTCAAAATAAAGCATGTTAAAATATTATTGAATTTCCCAAATTTTCTCATTAAATAGCTCAGATCTAAAAATTATGAAATTCTCTAAATCTATTTTACGACTGGTCTAGAAATTATGAAAATAATTTAGAAGTCCATAACAAATTAAATAGTACCAAAATTCTTGGAACCCAAAACTATCTCAACGTGTAATACTTAAAATTGACTAACATGTACCAAATTCTTTATGATGCAAGCAAAATATAAATTAAGTAAAATGTTTTTTTTAGTATAATAATATTTAAAATTAACTAAAGGTCAATATCATGACTGCTGACGGAGCTGGGTGGAGGTCAATCCTCTGGGGCCTTTACTTGTCGCTGCCTTGGCGGATGAGAGGGCCACTCCAACATGATTGTTGTGGTTGGGAGACTGGACGGGCCTCCAAGGTTTCTACCATGCCTAGTTTTCCCTCTATGCCCAATGTCTGAGGTCCCAACCGTGCTCGGATAGCATCTGATAGACGTGACCTTCTATCGCGCCTCGTCTTCGTTGATTCCCTAGTAGAATCGATGCTATCGTCTAGCTGCACCTGGCGAGCTGGTGAAAACTCCTCCTCAGACTGTGTTGTGTAGCTGCTAGGGGAGAACTATGCGTTCTTCGGGAAAGATGTCTCATCAGTATGTCTTGAGGCTGTTAGTTGGCTTTGTGGTTGCCAACTTTGAGAGGGGCCCGTTGATGACATTTGGGCACACAACTCTTCGTTCTCTTCTTTGAGTTGCCTCGTTTGGCGGAGTAGAGATTGCATATTGCATCTGTTGATCACTCTCTCACTAGCATCTCTCCATACTCTCACGCCAAGCAAAGTAGCCTTCGCTACCTATAGCTGATGATCGACTTCTGGAGGGTGTTGAAATCCTTAGTCGTTCCCACAAACGGCGCCAATGTTGGTGTCAAGCCAATTGGATTCAGGTTCGTATAGCTTCATTGAAGTCGGACGGACTTCTTCCCTACTTCATGCTTCTTGAAAAGTTCGTCCAATTGCACTGGAGTCAAACGAACTTTTTTCCTGCACTAAAGGACGTTTAGACGGGTGCTCCGAGCACACCCCTCAGAAGTTTAAATCAGACACGAGTAGCTTTAACTATTTTATAGGAGAAAATGGGTATATGTGCGTGCGTACCTTGTTCGTGCTTTTTGGAGGGGTTTATATAGAGTTGATGGTATCGCCACTATAGTGTTGACTATGCACTCTAGCCTTTTTGGTAATGATGATTGTTCTTTGGGCGGTTGGACAATCATCACAAATTAGGGCGGTTGGCAAGTGCCATCTGCTGACGTGCCAAAATCTCAGACCGTGTAGTTGACCGTCCATTTAGCCTGCTAATGCCTAGGATTGTGTGCAACAATTAATTGACATAGACTTGTGGGCTAAATGGAGTCTTGTCGGCCGCTCAGATGTTAGGCGTGATTGATCGCGCATGCCAGAAGTCTTAAAGACTTAACTGGATAGATATTCTCGTCTAAAAGTCCAAGCTGTCGATTACACCTGGACTTGTGGGAAAAAGGAACCCTCTCACTTCTGGTACCAGATGGAACTTATCTTGGCCTGGACGGAATGATCCCAGATGAGTTACATACTTGTCCTAAACGACCAAGGGGTCTTCAGCTTGAAAGGAACACGTGGAGGGGAACCCCCCACACCTTAGCCTTAGTTTTCTATTTCACAAGCGATTGTGAAAGATTCCAAAGTTGAGGTATTTGCTAAGAATAAGAGGTTCTTTGTCAAGGACGTAAAAGATTGTGTAGATCTAACCGATATAACACCTTGGGAGTAGGAACATCCAAATCTTGTAATTTTGTGTGCAATTATTTTTAAATTTTTTGGATTTATTTGTAGTTGTATAAATCCTATGGAGTTTTTGGGAAATTTTATAGATTGTTTTTTCATGGTATATCACATGTCCTTATATAGCCTTAGCATGAGGTTGAGGTATTTCCAAAGAAGAGGTTCTTTGTCAAGGACAAAAAAAGATTGTATAGATTTTGACCGATATAACACCTTGAGAGTAAGGGCATCTAGATTCGGTAATTCTATGTGCAATTATTTTCAGATTTACTAGATTTATTTGTAGTTCTATAATCCCTACAAAGTCTATAGAAAATTTTATAGGTAGTTTTTCCATAGCATATCGCGTATCCTTGTGCATGATTGATTTTTTCTATTCATTGTTAAATTCATTGATATTAAAATTCGAATAAAAATTAAACCTTGGATTGACTTGCTAAGACAAGCTATTCATAGCCCACTCCTTTAGGTTTTTCCTTAATCAAGACTTAACATCACTATCTTTGACCAAAACATTTATCCCTAATTATCTCATAAATTTAATAAATATGAAAATACTAAACATAGAGGAGAGATATTTGTTTTAAAGAAATTTGAAAAACATGCACTATATAATTACTTACAATATAAGTGCTCTTTAAATGTCTAGTTGAACTTGCAAAAAAGTAACTCCTCAATATTTAGATCCTCTCCTAATAAGAGAAAGTAAGAAAATTTTGATAAATACAAGTCTCAAAAGGAATTTAAGACCTAAGGTTTGCCAACCTTTTCTCTTTCGAATAATACCCTAAATCGAAATTTATGAATTTTTCAAAAATAAGACTCTAGGTAAATAGAGTCTAACTTGAGTGAAACTTAAGCTACTCACGAGTTTAGACATCTTGAAAATTGATAACTAAGTCAAATAGTTACGAAATGATTATCGACTAAGCCTTAACTTTAATTGGTGTTATATACATCCAAAATAAAAGCATGTTAAAATAATATTGAATCTCTCAAATTTTCTCATTAAATAGATCAAATCTAAAAATTATGAAATTCTCTAGATCTATTTTACGATTGGTCTAGAAATTATGAAAATAATTTAGAAGTCCATAACAAATTAAATAGTACCAAAATTCTTGGAACCCAAAACTATCTCAACATGTAATACTAAAAATCAACAAACATGTACCAAATTCTTTCTTATGCAAGCAAAACATAAATTAGAGTTATTTGATTAAAATGGTCTCTCAAAACCCAATTTTTGAAAAATTATGAGAAGGGTTAGATTCCGATTTAAGGATAATTTCATCCCTTTTAACCAAATATTTCTATAAATTAAGTAAACTGTTTTTTTTTTAATATAATATTAATATTTAGAAATGATAGAACACAGCTAGATGAGTTCGTCCTTATTGCTAAACCTAGAGAATTCTCCCATATTGAGTTGAAAAGCATAATCAACCCTATGAGTGGACTCAAAACTTTCCTTTATTTTCTTGACTAACAAACAGCCTACAACATGAGGAAAAATGGTATTATAACCTTTTCACTGTGCTTCTTTCTAACAGTATACCCATAACTAAGCATAAACCTTAAACATCAAACTTGCTTTATTTTGATAAATTAACATTTTCTTTTACTTTCTTTGCAACCAAACAGTTTGCAAAGAGACAGGAAAATAGTTAGGAGTTATAACACTTCATTATATGCAACATCCTAATCTTCTAGTACCACTCCTCCAACCAATTTAAGAGAAAAAAAATAAACGGAGATCATACATGTCCTTAGGAAATGGAATGACTTTTCTTATGCATTCTTTTCCACTCTAGTAACTTTTTGGAGATTTTCTCTATCTTTTGGAGATTCCTTTTATACCTTACACTTTCACACACGCTTTTCCAACCTCATAACTCAAATCAACAAGAAGAAAAGGAAAACAAAATTACCTAAGAAGAAAAGAAAAAGCATAGTGGTTGTTTTTTTTTTTTTCTTATTTAGTCTTGTACGTTTTGGAACATTTGTGAATTTACTACTATGTCCTTATTAACTTCATAAGAGTAATAAAAACACCCCAATTAATACAAGAATAACAATTATTCCCTTAAAAGTCTTTAAGATATTCTAAGTGTTCCAATAGCCCCTTAAATATTCACTTAAGTTAATGACATGGGTGTTTAGTACAATTTAATACCTATTATTTAATTACTTAAATTGACTTTAAGTTAAATTATTAATTTAAAACTTATTACTTAATTTTTACTTTGAGTATTATGAATGTTTGATAAAACTAACTTAAAATTTATTTAAAATCATTAAATTGACATATTTATCATCATAAATTATAAGTTGGGTAAATGAAGTCAAGTAACGGTGAAGATCATAGAGTTGCAAAAGGGATTATGGAGATAATTATGGCAAATTGGGTAAAAAAACTAAATAAAAATATATACTTAAAAATAGGTTAATTGTAATTACTTATAATTTAAAGTTTTTTTTTACTTTAAATCATATCATTAAGGTATTCTACCAAACATATTTAATTTACTTAATGACTTAAATTAAGTTATTAAATCACTTTAAGTTATTAAGTTGGTTTATTAAACACCCACAATCTCTCCTCCTTAATTTCTTTATTATTTTTAATTACTTGAATTAATGTTTTAAAATGATAAAATTTATGATTTAAAGAGAATTGAATCATGCCTCACGCTTGCAATTTAGTTAGAACTTGAGCAAACCTAAACATAGGAACCTTGGGTCAAAGAAAGGCTTGAAGCGCATCAATCAATGCCGCCAATACCTCAAGCAACTTGTGACTTTGTGGGTAGTTTTGACCTCTACGTTTAAAAATGAAATTTACCAACCAAAAATGAAAAAGAAGACATGGAGCATTGAAATAAAGGGACTATTCTTATAGCTAAACGTGACATGCAAGGCTAAGAAAGTTGAGAAGAAAGAAAGGCCAAAAATAATGAGCCTACCATTACCCTTGATAGTGACCAAATTGGCACACAAGAAACTATAAGACAAAATGGTGGATGGTGGTGCTAACCACTTCCTTTACTTAGAATTAATTTCAAATCTAGTAATATTGTTGTTGTTGTTTTCCTTATTCACATTTATGGGATACATCCCTTCATAAAAAGATGATAAATCAATGCTTTAAATTTAAGGAAAATAATCATGGTTTGGGGGGGGGGGGGGGGGGGGGGGTTCCACTTTTGTAAATATTCTTGTCTCTTGTGAATAGCCATATGGATGCATTCCAAGTTTTGTGGCAAATGCCCTAGTCTTGGTTTGTAGTTGCCCCAATATATCT
Source organism: Vitis riparia (assembly GCF_004353265.1). Classification (NCBI taxonomy): domain Eukaryota; kingdom Viridiplantae; phylum Streptophyta; class Magnoliopsida; order Vitales; family Vitaceae; genus Vitis; species Vitis riparia. The sequence goes on along the minus strand of NC_048432.1, from coordinate 2,203,286 downwards.
CCACTTAACGGCCTTTTTGTTGTTTGTTGTATTAATAACCATTATAACAGTAATTCGTGTTGGTGGTTCGTATTCATTTCATGTTAAAATTTAAGTATTTTATTACATCACTCGATCCAAACCAGACGTGAATAATAATTGTATAAAAAACATAAATTTAAATACTATCTAATTATTAAATATGTAACATGTCGTATGGTCCATTTAACTCATTTAATAATTATGTTGAATTAGGTTTTATTTATGTCTACATGATTAATGTTTCAATCAAATATGTTTACAACTTAATTGACTTATTTATTTGAACGTAAATTTAAAATAAATCAGATATGAGTTAAATAGTTTTAAAATATAATTAAGTTAATAATAAAATTATTAAATGAGTTTATTTGGATCAAATTCGTGTTATACAATTTAACTCAAAAATTATCTATTTATTAAACGAGTTATATAGATCTACACAAATTAGACCCTGACTCATTTATACTCAACCTAAAATCAGTCGTGAAAAACATGTTAAATTCGTATCATATTGATGAATCGTATCAAACTTTTCCACCCTTAAATAAAATCATTTTGATAATATTAATTTTGTGAATATTAAAAGTTTTGTGACAATGTCAAGTGTTGGGATAATATTAATATTTTTTATTTATTAAAATTAAATTGTCATATATTTAATAAAGCTTAAGGGCTTGTTTGGCCAGCCCGTCTAGTTGACCCATAAGGCATAAATAACCTTGTACTTTATTTTACTCTTTCCAAATTATACCAATAATTTATTTATTTGACTTTCAAAATAATGAAAAGGATAAAAATTAAAAACAAGAAATTTACAGTGAGGACCACTATAATCAGATTGATGACTTTTTCTTTAGTATGATTCTTTATTATCCTCACCAAAGAAAAGAATAAAGTCAAATCTACCGACATGTGTCGGTGATTTACAAATTTATTTATTTATTATTTAAATAATGGAAAGAAGAAAAAGAAAGAAAAAGACACCGGTTTCTCTGTTTCCAGGTAACCTCTCTTTCTCAATGATGCCTTTACACATGACTTTTTCTTTATATTTTTTTTGACGTAATATTATTGAATAAAAATTGTTTTTCTTTTTAATTAGATTGATAAATTGATTTTTCAATAAATTTGCTTAAATTATTAATTGAATAAAATAAAATAAAATAATTGAATAGTAGACCAGTAATATATATCAAATTAGTGATATATTAATTTATTATAATTAATTCTATATAATTAAATATATAAAATTATTAAATATTATATATAAAATATATATAAATGAGTTATTTGATTAAAAGGATCGTTAAAAACTCAATTTTAAAAATCTAATTTTTGGTCTTTTTTTTAGTCATAAAAATGATCTTATTTATTTTTTTGTAAAAATAAAAATTTCTTTTAAAACATATATGTAAATATTTGAAATAATTAAGATCATTTATATATATAAAAATAAATTATTTTTTAAATAAAAATATAAAAAAATTAAATTTACAAATACGAGAATTATTTTATATAAAATTATACGTAAAAATATAATGAAATATCTTATTGTACAATACATCTAATTGAGAGCATGGTTTTGATAATGTACCATAAATACTCCATTTATTAATTTCTTAATCATCCTTCAATGGATTCCATGGTTTTTGACCATGAAAATTTCCATTTTCAAAGCTTAAAATTCTTCTTTTATCAATTTCCAAGAAAAAAAGAAAAAGTCAAAACTTGTGAATGCTTGTAAGCGAATCAATTAAAGAGATTCAAAGAATTGGTTGGTCAAAAAATCACCTTAAAAAAAAGTACAAAAAAGTGACTTCACACACCATCCATAAAAACCAAAAAAAAAAAAAAAAGAGGAGAAAATGGAGGGTCTTTTTAAAACTAAAAAAATAATATATATAATATTTTAAAATTAAATTACACATAACAAAATAAAAATAAATAAATAAAATAAATTCTTTCATTGAATAAAAATTAATTTTGTAATACCCAAAAAATTATTTCATCAACTCACCTTTAACTCGATGATATTTTTGGAATAAATAATATATTTTTTATTGAAAATAATTAAAAAATCCTTCTAATAAATTTTGTTTTTATTCATATAATAATAATGTTGAAAAATTCTTTTTGTTGTTCTCACTTCTCACCGAAATAAGCGGCATCTCCATGTAGCCGACCCTAGCACAAGAGGGCACATGGGGCTTATAATGGACTCCACCACATGGGACCAAAACCCCCTTTCTCTATCTTCATTGCCTAACCTTGACAATTTTGCCCACAGTCATGTGCTTGTCGGAGTTTAAAATATTGCATTTTTTTAATTAATAAATAAAAATAATAATAATAATTCCAATAAATTTTAATATATCTTTTAAATTATTACCCATTCCCATATAATTTTAATTCTATTTTAAAATATATGTGGGCTTTTCACAATTACCCAAAAATTTTAAAATCATGTGAACAATTAATTCCCCACCACTGAAGAGGTATGGATTGATTGAAAAATATCCATTATCCATTTATTTAATTGAAAAAAATATGTAATAAAAAATACTTTTAATTGTAAAAAATTTAAAAAATAAAGGGAAAAATGAATTTTTTTTTTCAAAAATTTTTGTTGGATGTTTATAGGCATGTTTTAAGCATTTGATAATTTTTTTCTTTATATATAAAAATATGATGCATTCACAAAAATATAAATTGAGAAAATTATTTTTTATATTAATTTTTAAAATAATTATTTTTCTTAAAACCAATTTAAAATTATTTAAAAAAAATAAAGATTCGTTTTACCATGATTTATAAAACTAATTTTTAAAAACTATTTTTTATTTTTTAACTTAAAACAATTAAAAATAAGCTACAAAAAATCCAGTCCAACGAGCCTATGTTTTCATTTTATTTTAAAAAATTGATAAAAATAATTTATACTTATTCTTTAAAAGTTATTTTTTATTTTACTTTATTTATGAAAATTATTTTTAGAAAACAATGACCAAATAATATTAAAAAATTTTAAAAACGATTTTTTGTTTTTAAAAATAAAAAACTGTTTTTAAACCACACAATCCAACATCATTTTTTAAGTAACATTTTTGGAGGTTTGCAAGGAAAAAAAACAATAAATAAAATTAATTTTATTTAAAAAGATCTGAGGGACCAAATTATTTAGAAAAAGTGTTAATGGTAATTGAAAAAATTGAAAAATTATAAATATTATTTAAATTTTATTTATAATTTAGACGGATTTTATTTGTAATAAAAACCTCATAGATAAAAGGGAAAAAAAATGATCTCAAAAGGAAAATCCAATAATTTTACATGGGCCAGCCTTAATATAGAAAATGCAGTGTCTTTTTCTGCATGTAACTTAGCAGCTGGTAGAAAATAGAAATCATTATTGATGTTATGCCCTTTTTACCTGAGTGGGAGAGAGAGAGAGAGAGAGCGAGGAGGAGGGAGAGAGAGAGAGAGAGAGAGAGAGAGAGAGAGATAAAGACCATTGAAGTTGTGAGAGAGAGAAAGGTGTTGAGGAGACAGCAAAGCACAAAACCACGACAACACTCTTATTTAAGCTTTAGCTTTGTTTGAGGTTCTCTTCACATAGATATCAGTTTTAATGCTCTAAACACCCTTAATCTCTTCAGCTGTCGAGAGCTAGATTGAGGGTGTTCTTGCTGTTGTAGTAGTTGTTGTTCTTCTGGTGGGTTTGTTACTTCATCTTCTTTCTTTCTTTCTTCTTCTTCTTCCTCTTCTTCTTCTCTGTGTCAGATCTCACTCAGATCCTTACATTCTGTTTCTGCAGTTGTTATTATTATCACTCTCTTGTGTAATTAATTACCACACATGTATATATGGGGTTTGCCTTTTCTTTTGTAGAGTAGATCTGATTATTTTGAGGGAACCCAGCTTTTGCTCTTCTCTTTTTGCTATTTTAAGATACAAGTAATGGTGAAAATAGGCTAAAATTTTATGACTTCCAAATGGGTGTTCAAGAAAATTAATCTTTTTTTGGCTTCTGTTTTGTGATCATGATGCATGGTTGTGGTGATTAGCAGATGGGTTTTCGAAAATAGTTACTTTTTTTGGCCTCTGTTTCTGTGAGGAGGCCTTCCCATTTTCCTCTGTTTTCTCTTTTGATTTCCCATTTTTTTTAATGGTAATTGGGAAGTGGGTTTTTTCAAAAAGTTTGATTTTTGCTGTTTACATATTTTGAATTTTGCATCTCATCTACATTGTTTCCTTTGTCACTGTTCATCCACTTGTTTTCTGGAGAACCTTTTTTCCTGGAAATTACTTTAGCTTCATGCAATTCTTGGATTTGTATGCAATCAAACCATGTGCTTCTGCTTTTTCTTTTGGCTTGATTGGTCTTTGAGGTCACATACCAATCAATTATTCAGAAGAAAAAAACCACCCAATTGCCAAACAGTGATGCATGATTCATTGGAACTTTTCTTGGGACTCAAGAAATGATTAAACTAAATGATATTTCACATTTTTTTCTCTTTTGTTTGCTTTTGCCTTTTGGTGGTTTGGTGTGAGATCCAGTGGTCTCTTTTTCGCTTTTATGACCTAGTGGGGCTGTTTGGGCCCAAATTTCATGTGAAAATCATAAAGACATGGTGGCATGAAGGCAAAATAGTATAACACTGGTTGTTGTTTGCGGATCTTATAGGGGTATATTATAATTATTGTCTTGATAATGGCCTGTATAGTCATTGACCAGTATACACTTTTTCATTTTTCCTACTTTACCTTTCTTTTTTCTATTGGATAAATGCATAAAATCAATAACCATGAACTAAATCTGTTGTAGAAACTAGGGTCTTGTGGTATATGTTACAGATCTGGTCAGTGAGCCTTTCAGGTGTTTGTAAAAATTCGTCATTTTGTTTAGAGTTTCCCATGTTGTAGATTACTTCTCTTTCTCTTTTCTAGATTGAAGGTGATGCATATTATATGGAAGTCACTTTCATCTGTAATTGATGATATGATATAATTTTCTGAAGTGTGATAGCTTTGAATGATATTAATCACCTCAATTCCTTATTTTTAGGCTCTGTTATGTTTGTTAACTAGTCATGGGATGAGAAATGAAGACTTGAATCCTTGAACCATTTTGGGGTTGGACTAACTGATGTGATTTTATACGTTTTCGCTTCTTTTTGACTGACTGCTTTGCAATCAAGTGAAGTGTCAGTCAAGTATGTGAATTCCAGAATGAAAATTATGCTGATTTTATGAGTTTATCCTCAAAAGGTTGTAGTGATGGTTTTTGATTTGGCTTTGGTGAATTATACTTTTGTTGGGGATCAAAATCTTGTTTACTGTTTATTTAGGAGTTGTGTTTTGGCCATGCAGGTAGTTGATAGTTTCTGGGAAAATGAAGCATAAAGATGGAAAACCGGGGTCTCAACCCGATAAAAGTTCTAGGGTAGTCCCTATGTCAATCATGTTTGTTGTGTTATGTGGATTTTCATTCTATCTCGGTGGGATCTTTTGTTCTGAAAAGGAGAGATTTGTAACTAAGGAAGTCGAAAAAGCTGTTCAGTCTCCCAAGGAATCGTCATCTAGTCCTCTCCAAATTAAATCAGTTGCTTTCCCAGAATGCAGTAGGGAATATCAAGACTACACTCCATGTACAGATCCAAGGGTATCAATCACTTCATCGCTTATTTCAAGTTTCTATAGACCCTTCCATTCTCCAGGATTTGCTTTGGTGTCAAATTGCTTACATTGTGTGTGTATCTCTATTGTTACAGAAATGGAAAAAATATGGTCTTCATCGTCTTACTTTTATGGAACGCCACTGTCCCCCAGTATTTGAAAGGAAGGAATGCTTGATCCCACCACCAGATGGATACAAACCACCAATTAAATGGCCTAAAAGCAGGAATGAATGTTGGTACAGGTAATATGGGCTGCTCTGTTTTTAAACTTATTGCTTATGGTTTTTGATGTCAAGGATTGGATTTCTCCTGGAAATGTTATTGAGCTTATACTATTTGGATCTGGCTTCAGGAATGTGCCATATGATTGGATTAACAAGCAGAAGTCTAATCAGAACTGGCTGAGGAAAGAAGGCGAGAAGTTTCTCTTCCCTGGTGGGGGCACTATGTTCCCCAGAGGTGTTGGTGCCTATGTTGATTTGATGCAAGATTTGATTCCAGAAATGCTAGATGGGACTGTTCGAACTGCCATTGACACTGGGTGTGGGGTGAGCCCTGATTCATACTATTGTTTCTTCACAGAGTTGATCATATGAACCAATTCGATAACCTATTAATCTATTTGATGTTTATTCTGGAAGCTTTGATTTATGACCATCACCTTTGTATATGTTCCCAAAAATTGTGTCACTTAGTCTGTGTAATTGCTTTATTTCTAGGTTGCGAGCTGGGGAGGTGATTTATTAGATCGTGGCATTCTAACAATGTCTTTGGCTCCAAGAGATAATCATGAGGCTCAAGTCCAATTTGCATTGGAACGTGGAATTCCGGCGATCCTTGGCATCATTTCCACTCAGCGGCTTCCTTTCCCCTCCAACTCATTTGATATGGCTCATTGCTCAAGATGCCTTATCCCATGGACTGAATTTGGTAATTCCTCTCTTCCATATAATGATAAGTCTCAGATGTAAATTTGGACAAAATTACATTATCAATAAGTTGTCGCTGTGGCTCATTGGTTGATCATATACTCAAAATTTTCCTTTAATTTTCACTTAATTTTTAGAGGTTTTAAGTAGTCAAGCTTCCATTACAATTACAGAGCTTTACCCTCTAGGTGGAACAGGAATTCAGGTCATCAAGCTTTTATCTTTACAAAAGAAACAACATAGAGTAATTTGGCAGCTTTCATCAAGTTTTCAAGGAAATTATGAATAGCTTAAAAATTAAGGTAGCACCAACATAATGTGTTTTCAGAACATTTATCATTTGAACAGGTTTGTCCTTGTTTCTGATGTTGAATTATGAATGAAAGGATCATGTTTGTGTTCTATTTTTTAATTTTATTTATTTATTTATTTATTTATTTCCATTTGCTGCTTTTCACCCATGGAAATGTCCTGTTTTCAGGTGGAATATACCTCCTAGAAGTACACCGCATACTCCGCCCTGGAGGGTTCTGGGTCCTGTCTGGCCCACCTGTAAACTATGAAAACCGTTGGCGAGGATGGAACACAACTGTGGAGGAGCAGAAAAGTGACTATGAAAAGTTGACTGAGTTGCTCACTTCAATGTGCTTCAAATTATATAACAAAAAGGATGACATCGCTGTGTGGCAAAAGTCCTCGGACAATAACTGCTACCAACAACTTTCTAGCCCTGATGTGTATCCACCCAAGTGTGATGATGGCACTGAACCAGATGCAGCATGGTACACTCCCCCTCCGCCCTTGTGTTGTTGTTCCTGAACCGAAGTACAAGAAACTAGGGCTGAAGTCCGTCCCCAAGTGGCCAGAACGGTTGAATGTTGCACCAGATCGCATTTCAGCTATCCATGGTGGGAGTGCGAGTACCTTCAAGCATGATGACTCTAAGTGGAAGGAACGACTGAAGCACTACAAGAAGTTACTCCCTGCAATTGGGACCGATAAGATCAGAAATGTAATGGACATGAACACAGCTTATGGAGGTTTTGCTGCCTCTATGGTTAATGATCCGTTGTGGGTCATGAATGTGGTCTCTTCCTACGCTGCTAACACACTTCCTGTGGTCTTTGACCGGGGTCTGATTGGGACCTACCATGACTGGTAATTTTCAAAGGGGTCTGCATGAAGGCACACTTCTTGTGAACTTTGTTTCATTTGTTTGTTTCCTGTTCTTGTAGGTGTGAAGCTTTCTCAACATATCCTCGAACGTACGATCTCCTTCACCTTGATGGTCTCTTTACAGCCGAAAGTCACAGGTAAGGAAACAAACATAAAGCAAATTTACTTGGTTTCTTAATCATTTTTTCATTCCTTTCCCATGTGGTACAGTTCTCATTTCTGCCCCGAAACTCTACTTTAGCATCTTTGGTTCCTGAAAAGTACCAAGTAAAGGAAACAAAATGTCAAGAAAAATTATTTTCTCATGTTTGTTTTACCATGGAAAATATGAAAGAAATTTATATGTTTTCAAATTACTTAATATAGAGAAGGAAAAATAAGTAGAATAAGTTTGAAGTAACATGAAAAGTAGTCTGTTAACTTTAATTCTATTTTTCATTTTTGTTTCCTTCTATTTTCTGTCCACCATGTTTCCTCAAAATTTCCAAAAACCAAACATAGGGTACAACAGTTCTGACAGTAGTAAGTACTTGTGCAGATGCGATATGAAGTATGTGCTCTTGGAGATGGATCGGATCCTACGTCCCAATGGGTATGCTATAATCCGAGAATCCAGCTACTTTGTTGATGCTGTTGCCACCATTGCCAAGGGAATGAGATGGGGTTGCAGAAAAGAAGAAACCAAGTATGGCATCGAGAAGGAGAAGATATTGATTTGCCAGAAGAAGATCTGGTACTCCTCTAACCAAAATTCAAGGTGAAAAGAAGGAATAGAAAACAATACAAAACATGGTTATAGATCTCTTGAAGAGCTGAGTATTGATAATTCATGAGGTAGAATCAGAGAGAGTTTAAACTCGATACCGCTCACGGAGGGAGTAGTTCATTCTAAAAGAAGCCAAGAACAGATTCATCAAATTCATCGATCCAAAGAATTAGGACCCAATAATCTTATTTGGTTCATTTCTACTGCTGTCTAATATATAAATGTATTCTTTGTAAGGCATATGAATTGGTACAATTCATTGTACCCTTGTACCCCCTTATACTCTTCCTTTTCTCTCCATCTTTTTCTCACTATTTATTTTTCCTTTTACATGTTGTATTGTTATTACAAATATGGTATATTGTGGACCTGAAAATATGTAAGGGGTTGGAAAGACACCTTCACAGGTTGTGATTTTTATGTGTAATGAAAAAATGCTGGTGGTTTTAAGAAACTCATCCACGAGACTTTCACAATTTGCTTTTCTCCTTTTTCCTTTTATGGTTGTGTGCGCATTAGAATTTTTTCTTTCTTTTGTTAACAAGCTGTTAATGAATGGGTTGGAAGTTAAATGCCATTTTGCATTTGCATCTACTAGCAGAGGTATAAATTAAGGACACCTTCTGGCTTTTGAAAGTTAAAAATGAAAGAGGGAAAGTGGAGTTATTGCATTCAGGAGAAGAGATCACTTGGAAGGTAAGTTTTTGGGGTGATATATAGACCATGTGACTCCAAGAAAGTGGGACTAATTGGTGTTTTTTTTTTTACTGAATAGAAAAAACTAAATAGTAACATATTGATATTATCCAACATAATTAAACCGAATCTATTGATAACAAGTTTGTTTTAGTTATGTTAAATGATGTTAATAGGTTACTTTTAGCTGAATAGAAAAAACTAAATATTTTAGCTTTTTTCATTCAAGCAAAAAACAAACACCACTTTCATAGGAATATCAATGATTGAACGTTTTACACTCTTAATTAGACATACTTCTAATAGACAGGTATTTTATTGGTTGAAAGTAGATTTGAGATTACAAGCCTCCAAGGAATCACAAAATTAATTGAACTAAACTTCTTATATAGAAGCTTCTAGAATCCGTTACATAAATTACCCTCTAGGATCAAAGGTTACAAACGGTTCCTAGAGAGACTTCTTGCATATGCTTACTCATTATGATTGTGTTGTGTTTCATACAATGATGGGAACAATTTATATTGTTACTTCTTGATAACAAAAGATAATGATTGGAGACAAGGGTTGTTTGTTGAGAGAATTGGGGTTTGTTTGGTTCCTGTTTTAAAGAGTTATTTTCTGTTCTTGAAAACAAAAAACACAAAAAATTTGTTTGGGGAAGGGGGTATGTTTGTTTTTTGTGTTTTCCGTGTTCTTAAAACCTATTTTTTTGAGAACAATAAAAAAATGTTTTCATTATTTTTTCACTATTCAAAGGATAGATTGTTTTTCGTGTTTTCTCTTCCTTCATTTTGTATTTTCTTAGCTACTTTTTGTATTCCACAAATGTGAGCTCCACCCAACTACCACATCCTCACCCGCAAACCCTTTCTTCTTCTTTAAATGATTGAAATTAATATACTTACGTATGATTACAAAGTCATCATTTGTTTAAGAAAATTATAACTGGTGTAAAAAATTTAAAATGTAATAATTTTTTTAATTTAAATGAATTATGCAAACGAAAATTATTTATATATTTATAATATCAAATTAATAGAAGAAAATACTTTATTAATTAAAAAAAATAACTTTCAAACATGTTTTTTTTTTAGAACAAAAACTATTTTTCAGAATTCAGTTTCCAAACACATTTTTTTTCTTCTGAAAATACAAAAAACTTTTCTTAAAAACTGTTTTAAAAAACTATTTTCCAAAACAATTTTCAAAAATAGCAATCAAACATGCCCTTGATGTCTCATAAGATTTCTCCTCCTTTCCTATTTTAGACTCCAATGTGAATGCCTTCCTCTAATTGTATTCAAGAGTCTCGCGTGAACATTACTTAGATCACAAGTCAAACTCAATTTGATTTCCAACACCTCTTAGTTGTCGATATTGGGTGTCAAACTTTTTATTGACTTATTATTTATTTCTTAAATTTTTTTATTAAATAAAAAAGCTAAAATATTTATTTTTTAAGGCTAAAAGTAAATCACCATAATTAATTATTAATTCATTGTTTTTTTTTTTTTTTACTTTTTAATATTTAATAGAACAAACTATTAAAAAAAACAAACAATTTTTATACTTAATATTATTAAACACTAATTAGTTTTAAATTCTATTTAAAATTAAATCAAAAAAATAAAAAGACAAGTATACTATCATGCATGGTGAAACTACAACGGGATTTTAATTGAAGTAGCAAAAGATCTCACACATATGTGATGATTGATGGTTTTACAAATGATGATTAATAATAAAAGGAAATTATAAAAATAAAGTATATTTATTATGTCTTGGCACATGTTTTATCATTTTGTCTACAAATAATCATCATTTACTATATTTATTATGTAGATTTTATATTTTAGAATAGGATTACCATGTTTAGGTGAACATAATTTCAAAAGTTTTAATTAATTTATGAGAAATCATTGTCTAATAGGGTAACACAAGGAATTGAATGGGGTGTATTTAAAAGGATTACGACAAAAGAGTTGAATTATTAATTCAATTTAATTCCAAGAGAGATATGTAAGAAATTTTATGTGAAAAACCCCACCTCAATTTAAAATTCATTTCCAAATTATTTTTATTATTTGAAAAGATTTTTCTTTTTAAATTCTCAATTTTAATTTTTTTTCAAATTAATTAAAGACATTTTAATTCAACTAAAACTTCTAATTCAACTCTACCTTAGAAAAACTTACTTTTACTTAATCTTTTTCATACTTATTTGTGGTGGTCCAATTGATTAAATAGTAATCTCAAATCTTAATAGAGAGTAAGTTACTATCTTAAAAAATTCTAAAGTTAGAACATCCCATCACATGCTAGGAATCAAAATATGCATCAAGATATTGTAAATTATCCTAATACCTATAATTTGCACACACTAAAACACAAATACCCAAGATAAAGCAGAGTGTGAAAGAAGCAAATATAGCCATGTAATCAAGAGAAATAGGGAAAGGAAATAGAAATGATCACAATCAAGATGCATCCCATGCATGCGAATTATGTATCAAGTATGTGAATCAATTCGTTTATCAATATAATCTGACAATCAATCAACCAAGTCTCCACATGCCCATGTCTCCCCCTTTTTGTCTCAAAATAGACAAAGTGAAGAAATAGAGCAAGAAGTGCAAATAAAGTGAGAAACATGATTTCTATATATAGATGAAAAATTTTGGATAAAAAAAATAAGGTAAGAAAAGCCATGAAAACTTCCAAGGAACATTAATGTATCAAATATATTTACTTAGAGCAAAATAAGATTGAATAAACTTGAAACATTAGGAAGAATGGTATTAAATCAAGTAAAATGCCCAAAAAATATAGTTCAACCAACCAAGAACAATATATTGAATCCAAAGAACAAGGTTAATCACAATCTTATTTTAGAAATCATATAACAATTAGAGTGTATAAGGGTCTAAAAGAATTTGATGACATGGATTTTCAAGGTAAACCAACTTATTGTCTAATTTCATATTTCAAATTTGAATTTCTATTAGTCAATAAGTTATGCCTTAATACAATAAATTCATATCCAGTCAATTTGTACTAAGTTCATTGAATTTTTATTTAATGCAACATTCATTGATATACATATATCACAACTTTTACTCCCCTCAATCATCTAAATTATGTTTATTATTTGGATTTTTTTTTTAAATTCTAAATTTAAAATTCTTTCCAAATTAATTAAGACATTTTAATTCAATTAAAACTTTTAAATCAATCATACTTTATAAGAAAAATTAACTTGCCTTAATCCTTTTCAAATTTACCTATGATGGTTTTGTAGATTAAATGATAACCTTGAATCTTTAATGGAGAGTAAGCCACTCTTTAAAAAAATTCATAACACAAAATAAAAAAGAATAAAATTGCCAAACAAACAAAGTACAAGACTCATTATCCCAACAATTTCTTTGATATAAGATTCCATTAAATTAGGAAAAATCTTGTTCTTAAAGAGGCCTCAGCATTTTTCTATTCCCAAGCTGGAAAATGAAGGTCTTGGAGTTTTCTTCACCGGTTCCCATAGCCTCTTCCCTTCCATCTTTTTCTAAACCAGGGTTGGCTTTTAGTCCTTCTTTCCCAAAAGAAATAGACCTTATGGTACCTACCCTTTTTAACATTGGTACTTTAAGGCTGAATGAATGGGTAATCTAAAAAGACATTTGGCTTCCCCTCAAAGGAAGTTATATGCTCTTTTCTTAGATGTGGTGTCTTCAATACAACTTTCCTTAACCTAAAAGTGTAGCTAGGAGATCCAGTTAACGAATAGGCACCCTTTGATTGAACCCAAAATGGCATATAACAAAAATAACAGATTTTAGAATGCCCCACAAACTAATTTTGGCCACACACCAAGCAAAATAATGGCAGTTGCTTGTCTATTTGAAGTACTTTATTTATTTACTTATTCACTTTTATTTTTCTTTCTATTTTTTGTTCTTTTATCTTCTCTTAAGGCATTGATATTTTGGCTAGGGCTCATGATAGGTTTATTGACTGTTTGTTGTCCTGTCAACAGATTGTATCCTTCAAAGGCTATAAAAAATGATAAGGACTGTGGGCCATTAATTCATTGATGAGGCCTTTCTTTTGCTCTTGGAACAACACCATTAGGTATGATACCAATGTGTGGATATTTTCCTCATCAAATGATTTTTATCTTATCTTTTTTTTTTTTTAAATTGAAAAATTTAAAATCTTATAATTTTTCTATTTTTGAAAAAGGAAAAAGTATCCTTTTCTTGTGTGATAAATATATTAAAAAATGGTTAACATGTATTAAAAGCAAATTTTTTTTTTAATGCATATAAGGTTATAAAAAGATGGTAAGAAAAAATAATACCATCATATTACAATATTTTTTCTTTATATGTAGATAAAATTTTTCATATCAAAATTTTATTTTGGATTATATACACTTTACTCTCGTAATCATTGATGTGTTTTACACTTTATTTCCTTACAATTAAAATCCGACATTTTGCCTAGTAAACTTATTAAATACTAATATTTTATCTCAGATTACAAATCCTTCATAAAATTATAAAAGATATTGATTTTTTTGCATACTTCGATTCAAATATTAGTGTGAAATTAAGTAAAATCAACTTTGAATTAATAGTCTTGAAGTAAAATTTATCAGATTCCTTCGAAATATAGTAATTATTAGTTTTTATTTTTTATTTTAGAGAGATGATCATATAGCTATTTGTGATTTTTTCATACACTTGCAAAGTATGACAACTTCGAACTTAGGTAATAAATGCTTTTATTTTTATTTTTATTTTTTAACATTGTTTCTTTACTTGACAAACTATTTATTGACTTTTTAATAAATTTAGGGGGTGAAGTGTTGCATTTTAATAAATTTAAGAAGCAAAATATTGAGTTTTGAATATAAGATGTTAAAGTGTAAAATATGCTAAAGATTTACGGGTAAAATGTATTTAACTCTTTTGTTTTTTATTATACTTTTATTCAATGAGTCAAGCTTAAGCAAATGTTTCAATACCCTCCGATTTGGAGTTCAATAAGAGGCTTGTTTAAGTTAAAACTCTTTCCATTTACCCACTTGATAGAATTTTTATTTTGCATGAAAGACTTAGACTGGAGCAGCATATGTCTTTGATCACTTGACTGACGTTCAAGGATATGATTGGGGACTTTTGATCAGGCTTTAAGGAAGGTTTAAAACCTATGAGATGAAGTGATGTTTAAAAGAGATTTTGATATTATGCAATTATTATTAAATTTTACTCTTTGGTCTAAAAAACAATATCTTTTATTTCTGCTAGTTTCCTTATGTTTTAAGGACTTCTTTATTAGTTGTTCCAAATATTAAAAACTGTTTTTGAGAAAAAAAAGAGTAGAAAATATGATTAATAATTAGAAAACATAAAATAATTTTTTGTTCTTAAAAACTAAAAAACGAAGTATTTTTAATATATTTTAGTTGTTTTTAATTATTTTAATTTGGTTTTTAAGCCGTATTTTAAAAAATAATAGGATAAATATAAAAAATAATTAAAAATAAAATATTACATAAAAATTCTTTAAAAATAGAAAATAAGTTGAAAATATTTCAAATTTCCAAAGAAACCCCCTTTTTTTAAAGAAAATATCTAAGAATTGAAAAACCGTTATCTAAAATTGGTTTTAAGAGCTTACCAAACATACCTAGGGATGCAACTTGGATGAGTTGGTCTGATCCAACCCGATGTTTGGATATACTTGGACAATTATTTTCCATATTCGGATTGGGTTTGGGTAAGTTTTTTTCAACCTGAGCTCAATTTGGATTGAGCTCGGGCTAAAGTTCAAATAACCTAGCCCTATCCAAACTCAATATAATATTTTTATAATATTTATAATGCATATTATCTTATGTAAAAATATTTATTTTCTTCGTATGGTTTTTAAGAAAAAAATATTCAATTATATTATATCATATATTTTTTATTTTTTAATAATAATATATAAATTTATGTTTATTCATTTGTTATTATCTTAAAATTTTATTCTATTGGCTATTTAAATTTTTATATAAATAGATATTTAAAAAATATATATATTATAAGTGAATTTCAAATTATACAACTCGATTAACTCAAATAACTTGAATTCAATTCAATCAATTCAAGTCTAACCTGACTAACTTGAGTTTAACTTGAATGACTCGAACTCAATTCGAACTTAGAAAAATGAGGTTAGATTGGATTTGGGTTGAGTGCCTAAGGTTAGAGGTCGGGTTGAACTGAGTTTCGATTGATTATTTCTTAAGTCAAGTTGGATTTGGATTAGTCATCAATTTGACTAAACTACTTAAGTTGTAACCCTAAACATACCTAAATGTGTTGCTCATTAATTTGCTTAGTAAGTAGAAGTTTTATTATTATTATTATTATTATAAAAAGTGAAATATATATGAATTGGAATTTTGGGTTCACGTGAACCAATAATTCCAGGACCATTTAGGACAAAGGTAGTTACTGATGAATGAGGAGGGGAGCCTCCTCCATTTCTTAGAGAATTGCAGGGGGGACATGAATTAATGGGAGAGAGGACCACTTGACACCCACTGAAAATATTTTCCTTCTGCATGCATGCATGGGCATTGCCCACAAATGGGCCAACCCGCCATTATTGTAACTTGTAACTTTGTAACTTATAATAAATAAATTATAAAAAAAAATTGGGTGCTACGTGTAGAGATAGTGACCAACGACTACTTTCGAGTAAGTCCCTGTTAACTGACAGATAGGTAGGGTTCAAACCATTCCGATCCCACATCATTATTTAAACTTATTCTCATCTGGTATATCTTTATTATTTATTTTTTAAATTTTAATTATATTAAAATAAATATAATTTATAAATAAATAAATAATATAAAATATAAATTTATTTTTATAAAAAATAATTTATTTTTAAAGGATTGGAACTAGAAACTTATATCAAACAAGTTTCCTCCACCACTTTATTTGTACGAGGAAAATCATTAGACAAATAATAATATAGATTAGAGAACAAAAATAATGATTTAGGTTATATGTGGTAATTATTTTTGAGAATAATTCTAAAAAATAATTTTTGAAAATAATTTTTGAAAATTGTTTTATAATACTTTGTAAAATAAAAGTTTATTTGAAAACTTAAAATGTTTTTAACCTATTCGTAACATTTTTAAAAATGATTTTTACATCAACGAATTTATTTTTAATTACTCTATATATTTATATAATTATTTTTTAAAACAATTCTTAAAAAATAATAAAAAATAATTAAAATATATTTTTTAAAAATATCTTGTTTTATGTTATTAAGAAGAAAAAATAGAATACAGTTTCTAGTTGTTAAAGGTATTTCTTTTTTTTTGTTTTTGTTTTGGAGAATGAAAAACTATTATTGAAAACTGTTGCCTAACAAATCATTATATTTTTTTTTAAAAAAAATCCATTGTTGTGTAATAAGATGATAGAAAGTTGATAAAAGAAGTGGGAAAATAACGACATGGTGTTTAACTCTCGATTTTAGACTTATGGGGGTAACTATGTATTTTCAAACACTGTGGACCCCGCATTTCGGCTCACGCGTTTCCCACTCAATGGTGAGCTCGATTTTATTTCGAAAAAAAATTGATTTTTTATTGATTATTTGAAAATGACTTGGAGTCGCCACTTATTTTTGTTTTATTTTTAAAAGGGTAAACAAAATAAGAAAGAAAAACCCTAAGTGTGACTCCTTATTTGGAAAAGGTGATCTACGAAAAATCGGAACGGGTTCGGGGGTCAGGTTACTTATCGGGAAGGTACGGTAGAGACCGTAGCACCCCTCTAAGCCCCTAAAGTCGGGTCTCTACTAATAGAATGAAGTAATCATGGCAATGGACGAGTAAATCAATGAGTACCCAGAAGAAATCATGCACACGTGAGAATCAAAATATGCTTAGACAATTACCAGAGTGAAAGTAGGTGCGTACCTGGGCAGTGATCCATAAAGCGCTATCAAGAAATGAGGTTAGTGCACAATTAAGGAATAATTTCGAGCATGTCATAGAGCAGAATAAAATCAATTATGCATGGCAATTAAATCAATCAATCCTCAAATCGATCATAAAATCACGTATGTGGGGCCCCCACCAAAGCCCGAATTGATCTTGCATGAATTAATCTCACAAATTCCATTATTCTGAAATTATGAAAATGACATTCACGCTTATATAAAATTAAGAGAAAAAAAGAAGATTATTTGAAAACCAAAGCGGAATTAAAACTGTTCGAGTGAAAACTGGATTTTTGAAATTTATTTGAAAATTGAAGTCCCGAAGATTATCTGATAATTGGAGCCGTGGGAATTGAATTTAAGAATGGGAATTTTGGATATTAAATTCGAGGGAAATTAGAATTTCGGGAAATCGGAAATTAAGTTTAGAAATTGGAACTTTGAAAAAAACTGTTTAAAAATGGAATTTTAAAATAAATAAATAAATAAATGGAATAATAATATAAGGACGAAAATAATGATTGAATAAATGGGAATATTGGAATTTTGAAATCGGAATTTAAATTCGAAGGTCAGAAAATTTAAAGAAATGTTTAAAATAGAATTTTAGAATGAATAAATAAACTATTAGTGAAAAATTAATGTGAATATGAGAATTTTTCGGGATTAGGAATTTAATTCGGAAATCAGAAGTTTTAAAGAATTGATTTAAATGGAGTTTTAAAATAAATGAATGAAATATTAGTGATTAAATAAATTAATGTGAATATGGGAAATTTCGGGATTAGGAATTTAATTCGGAAATCAGAAGTTTGAAAAAAAATTGTTTAAAGATAGAATTTTTAAAATAAATAAATAAATGGGATAATAATAATAATGACGAAAATAATAATTAAATAAATGAACGTGAATAGTGGAATTTTTTGAAATTGGAGATTAAATTTGAAAGTTGGAAAATTGGAATTGTTTGACGGTGGAATTTTAAAATAAATAAATAAATAAATAAATAGAATAAGTATAATCGCGAAAAATAATAATAATAATAATTAAATATATAAATACGGGAATTGGGAAAACCTAAAAAGAATCTAAAGATGAAATATTAGAGAGTTGAATTACTTAAAAACTAGATTTTCAAAAAAAAACAATTTTTAAAATTGGTGGGCTTGGGAAGTGGGCCAAGCTAGGTGGCCATGCAAAGGTGGAGGAAATAGGATTGATGGGTATTTGGAAAATGGGTATGGTGTAGAGAGATAACCGGGTAGGGAGTAGAAAATGAATGAGTTAGTGAGAAAATGAGGGTTTGGTGGTAGTGGGCATGAAGATGGGAGGATGAAAGACGGGTTTAATAGGTATGCATGGAGCTGACTTGGAGAGAGAAACGGGTATGAAGATGGATATGTGGGTTTGGGGAAATGAGAATGGTGGTGAGTAAAAAAAAAAAATGGGTATGAAGATGGTTGGCATGATGGATGGGTATGAGTTGTAGGGAAGATGGGTATGGGGGGTGAGTGTGTTTATGCATGCATGAGGATTGGTGGTATGGAGAAATGAGAAGAATGAAAGCGGGTAGTGAGAGAAACGGGAAATGGGTTTATATTCTTGTACATGGGTGGCATGGGTGATGAGATATGAGTATGAAGGTGATAGGAAGATGTATGCACGAGATTGGTGGTATGGATATAAGGGAGAAATGGGCATGGCATGGCCATGCAAGAGTGGGGAGAAATGGGTTTGGCGGGTATTTGGGAAATGTTATGAAGGGTGCATGGTGTGGTGATGAGAGAGAAAAGGTGGTGAGAAAAAAAATGAAGGCTTAGAGAGAGGAATGGGTAGTAGGATGATGACCTTGTGCATGAAAGAGAGGTTGAAGGGATGGATGAGTGACTATGCATGGAGGGTGCATGGTGTGGTGATGAGAGAGAAAAGGTGGTGAGAAAAAAAATGAAGACTTAGAGAGAGGAATGGGTTTAGGGGGGAGGTGTAGTTAAATGAGGATATGTATGGGATGAAAAATGGAGTATGGATGATGGGCTTGGGAGGCCCGTGGTGTAGAGAGAGAGAGAGAGATCAGTGTGGTGATGGGTATATGAAGACATGGGAACATGTTAATGAATGGACATAGAAGACATGGGATGGGATAAGTGGAATGGGTAGTGGGATGATGACCTTGTGCATGAAAGAGAGGTTGAAAGGATGGATGAGTGACTATGCATGGAGGGTGCATGGTTAGAGAGATAAATGGGTATGATGGAAATGGGTGGTTAATGGAGAGGAATAATTGAAAGGCGGTAAGCAAACAAAGAGTGAACAGTGACTGAAGTGTGGAGAGCTTGACAGGAAGTTGGAGAATGAGAAAAGGGATTGGCCATGTATTCATATATGGTGACCGCATGTACATGGGGTTCATGGCTTGCGGAGTGGCAGAAGACCAGGGATGAGGTTCTTGTGGTGCTAGGCAGCAAGGTGTCCTATTTGCATGACTTCTCATCCCCAAACCCTGCATTTCCGAGAGTTCAAGAAAAATAGATATGATCACGTCTAGACCTCCAACACCATTCAGAAAATCCTGGGAGTGGGAAACCACAACTAAAATACAGTCCGGGTTCATCAATGTCTCTGTGAAGATATGCAGAATTGCAAGTAAAACAGAGGAGAAAACAGAGGAGAAACAGAGGAGCACTGAAACTGAAATTCTCCTTACATTCAGATTATCTAAAAAGGTACAGATGAGGTCTATTTATACACTTGAAATCAGATTAATAAAGCTGTTAAGTATTGACAACTAATATAACTAATTTAACTGACATTAGTTAGATGAATTCTGTTTGGCTATTTGTGATTTTAACTCTAATTCATCTATCAGATTTTGGATATTCCAACACCCCCCCTCAAGATGAGAATGAATGTTTATCATTCCCATCTTGCTGATAAGATGATGAAAATTGAGACATCCGAGAGGTTTGGTCAATATATCCGCCAGTTGATGCTTGGAAGGAATGTGGATTATTTTGATCAAACCCTCTTGCAATTTCTCTCTAACTAGATGGCAATCGAGCTGTATATGTTTTGTTCGTTCGTGGTGTACTGGGTTGGAAGCTATTTCTGAAGCAGGTTTGCTGTCAGTATATAGCAGTGCTGGTTGAGGATGCTTAACATTCAAATCAGCCAACAAATAAACCAACCATTGAAGCTCACAAGTTGTAGTGGCTAAAGCCCTGTATTCAGCTTCTGCCGAGGACCTACTTACAGTAGGTTGCTTCTTTGATTTCCAAGATATGAGAGAGTCTCCCATGAAAACTGTGAAACCAGTAACACTTCGCCTAGTGTCAATGCAGCCACCCCAATCACTATCAGAATATGCCTTTAAATGTAGATCAGATGAAGCCTTTAGGAATAAACCTTGACCTGGTGTTGCCTTAATGTATCGAAGAACTCTTTCTGCAGCTTGTAAATGTGTTGAATGAGGATTAGACATAAACTGGCTGAGAGCTTGTACTGCATATGCCAAGTCGGGTCTAGTGATTGTTAAGTAAAGAAGTCTACCAATGAGTCTTCTATATGATGCAGGATCAGACAATAAAGGACTTGAATCATTGGCAGTAAGTTTTAAACTTGATTCCATAGGAAAACCAACTGGTTTAGAGCCAGAGAAACCACTATCTTTCAATATATCCAGAGCATACTTTCGTTGAGACAACACAATACCTTTTGCTGATCTGGCTACTTCAATGCCTAAAAAATATTTCAGTTCACCTAAATCTTTTATAGTAAAAGATTCATGGAGAAACTTTTTCACACCATCTATTTCCTTGAGATCATTTGAAGCTATTATAACATCATCAACATAGATTAATAGAGCAATGAAACTAGTTGATGTTTGTCTGACAAAAAGGCTTGAATCTGTCTTTGCTTGACTGAAACCAAACTTGAGTAAAGATGAAGACAACTTTGAGTACCACTGCCTTGAAGCTTGTCTCAAACCATATAAACTCTTTTTGAGTTTACAAACCCGAGGGTCATTTGGTGTTGAAAAACCTGGTGGCAATTGCATGTAGACCTCCTCATTTAAGTCTCCATGTAAGAAGGCATTATTTACATCAAGTTGATGCAAATACCATTGTTTAGCTGCTGCAATAGCTAGAAGCACTCTAACTGTTGTCATCTTTGCAACAGGAGAGTATGTGTCAAAAAAATCAAGCCCTCTTGTTGAGTGTAGCCCTTGGCTACAAGCCTGGCTTTGTACCTTTCTACACTTCCATCTGCCTTAAATTTCACTCGATATACCCACTTACAACCTATAGCAGTTTTGTTTGGAGGTAAAATTGCAAGATCCCAAGTTTTATTATGCTCAAGAGCTTTTATTTCATCAGTCATGGCAGTTTGCCAATGAGGAATTGAGACAGCCTGTTTGTAAGTTTTTGGTTCAAAAGTGGATGAAATAACAGAAATGAAGGCTTTGTGTTTGGAAGATAATTTGGAATCAGATAAAAAGGAGAATATGCAGTAGGGCTTACCAGATGAGGAGCAGCTTGAAGGTGCTTGAGTTGCTGAATCAATCTTAGTCATATTACCACAATAGTAATTCTGCAAGTATTTAGGTAAATGCTTAGTTCTTTCAGACCTTCTAAGACTATTAGCATCATTGTTTGCATGAATTGTATTTTCAGGAATTGAAGATTCAATAATAGAGGTTGGATCAGTAGAATTTGTAGAACCAGAAGTTATAGAAACTGAGTTGTTTGGTTTGTAGGATTTGGATTCATATATTTGGGGAAAATCTGGAAAAACAAAAGGTTTGTGAATTGTGTCCGGAATAGAGGGAAATGTAGATTCATGAAAGAGTACATTCCGAGAAACAAAAGTTTTGAGAGTTGTTAAGTCAAGAACTTTGTATCCTTTAATGTTTGGTGGATAACCAAGAAAAATACATTTTGTTGCTCTTGGCTGGAATTTGCCTCGATTGTTTGTGATTGTACTAGCAAAGCATAAACAACCGAAGACTTTGAAGTAATTGTAGTTAGGTGGCTTTTGAAACAATAACTGATATGGTGTTTGATTATTTAGAATGTATGATGGAGTACGATTTATCAGATGTGTGGCTGTTAATACACAATCTGTCCAATAGGACAAGGGTAATTTTGACTGAAACATGAGAGATCTAGCTACATTCAATAGGTGTTGATGTTTTCTTTCAACCCTTCCATTTTGTTCAGGTGTTTCAACACATGATAATTGATGAATAATGCCATGTTCTTGATAGAAAGTAGGCATATTAAATTCTTGACCATTATCTGATCTAAGAGTTTGAATATTAGTGTTGAAATGAGTGTGAACATAAGCTAGGAAGTTGGTAAGTATAGCTCGAGTTTCTGTTTTGGTTTTCATTAAGAATAACCAAGTGAATCTTGTGAAATCATCAACAATAGTTAGAAAGAATCTATAACCAGAATATGAAGGAATGGAAAAAGGCCCCCAAATGTCAGTGTGAACCAATTGAAAAGCTTTATTTGATTGACTATTTGATATAGGAAATGGTAGCTTTTTCTGCTTAGCTAATGGACAGATCTCACAAACTTTGTTATGAATAGCCTTTACAGAAGAATCAGAACTATTTATGAGTTGTATTTTTGCATTTGGAATATGGCCTAAACGAAAATGCCATAGATCAGAATTAACAGTACAAGACTCAACTAAAGAACTAGAAGGTAAACCAATTGAACTAGAAAGCATTTCTTTATTTGTTTGAGCAGATAATTGTTGAAGATGGTATAAACCAGATTGAACTTCAGCAAGCCCAATCATCCTCCATTTGCTGAGATCCTGCAAGATACATTTGGATTGAAGAAAAAATAATCCAATTGAATTATCTTTAGTTAATCTTGATGCAGAAACAAGATTGATATTGAAAGATGGAACATAAAGAGCATTGTGTAAAGTAATATCAGGTGAGAATTTTACAGATCCAGTGAAGATAATTGGAACTGTTTGTCCATTTGGTAAATGAACTTTGGAAGATGTTTTAGGTAAAACAATCGAGTCAAATAGAAGGGGAGAACATATCATATGATCTGTTGCTCCTGTATCAAGAATCCAAGTAAACTGATTCTTTGATGAGGAAACGGTATTGCAGAAAAATGGATTACCTGAGATGGATGCAACATTGGCAGTTGCATTAGAATTTGTGTTTGAGCTGGAAAGGCTGTTTGCTAGAGTGAGCAGATTTTGGATTTGTTCTTGAGAAAAAATCATGTTGGAATTACTTGAATTTTGCTCCAAAACATTAGTATTATTTGCAGTGGGCAATCTTTGAAAATTTTTGGCTGCAGTTGGTGTAGAGTTGAATCTTTTTCCTCTTGGTCCTTTCCATCCAGGAGGATATCCAATTAGCTGAAAACATTTATCAACCAAGTGACCCGAATAACCACAATGAGAGCAGATTGCATCAGACTTTCCTTTCTGCTTTGTGAATTGAGTATTGCTTGTTGAAATGATTCTTGATGATTGTTCAACAGCCATTGCTTGTGAATCAATGGAAATGCCAACTGCATTAGTTAATGATCTTTGACTCTCTTCTTGTAAAAGTAAGGAGAAAACTCTGCTCATAGATGGTAAAGGAGATTGCAGTAGCAATTGACTTCTAATTGCTGAATAAGAATCGTGAAGCCCCACAAGAAATTTCATTACATAGTCTGATTGTTGTCTATCAGTCAAGTCCTTCAAAATATTGCAAGAACAACGATTAAGGTTCCCACATCTGCAACTGGGAATAGGACGGTAGCTAATGTATTCATCCCATAAAGCCTTGAATTCACTAAAATATTCAGTGACAGATTTGGAATTTTGAGAAATGGAACTTAAGGATTTTTCCAGGGAGAAAACCCTTGGTCCATCACTTCTGAGATATCTGATTTTCAGTTCCTCCCAGATATCAAAAGCATTTGTGAAATAGAGAAGACTACCACGGATTTCTTTGGCAATTGAATTCATTAGCCAAGACAAGACAAGGATCATTAGTGATTGGTTGAACCAAAGAACCATCAACAAATGCAATTTTATTTTTCACTGTTAGAGCAATTGACATAGATCGACTCCATGCAATATAATTCTCACCAGTGAATATCTCGGAAACCAGAAGTGCACCAGGATTATCAGATGGATGTAAGTAATAGCAGCTGGATGAATCGTCTGAAAGATTCTGTACAGGTCCATTTGATGAATGAGAGTTAGCCATAGAAGCATGTTCTTCCTCAGTCATTGTGAAGTAACAATCAACCAAGAAAGATGAAGAAGAATCAAGAAAGATCAAGAAAGATCAAGAACAGCAGGAAATATGATGCTCTGATACCATGTGAAGATATGCAGAATTGCAAGTAAAACAGAGGAGAAAACAGAGGAGAAACAGAGGAGCACTGAAACTGAAATTCTCCTTACATTCAGATTATCTAAAAAGGTACAGATGAGGTCTATTTATACACTTGAAATCAGATTAATAAAGCTGTTAAGTATTGACAACTAATATAACTAATTTAACTGACATTAGTTAGATGAATTCTGTTTGGCTATTTGTGATTTTAACTCTAATTCATCTATCAGATTTTGGATATTCCAACAGTCTCCTCCAACCAGTCACTAGCTTCTAAATCAAGATGATCGGTGAGTCCATCAAATAACAAAATAATTGGATCCATGAGCAAAACCTGAATTAATGCCATCCTCATTCTCCAACCACCAGAAAAATGTCGTGTTTTCTTTGCTTGCATCTCTCCTCTTCATTCATTTTTTTTTTTATATTTTATATCTTTTTAACCCAGATTGAACACGATTTCCTCATTGGGTTTTTCTGCCATTGATGCATCCATGGCTTCCCAACTAAAGGCATCAAATCAAGAGAAGGAGAACTTCGTTCTCTGACAACACGCTTCAGCTTCAGGGCATACACTCATGCGGGAGTTCATAACCGGACCTGGGTTTCTTTCCATATGATCCCTAGATTTGAATAAGAGCCTGGGACAAAGAAACCATAACAATAGAACATCCCAAAAACAGGGCATCACACAAACCCAAGAATCATAAAAATAGGTCTCATCCCGCGTTGGCATCAATGAGCTTATGGGTAAATAAGGAACTTAGATGGGCACAAGACCAAAAACATTAATCTGGGCATATCACAGGCAGCTAAGATGAAGCCAAACCGCACTTATACAAAAACTACAGAAAGAGCAACATGCTTCATCTAGGCAGAGCACAACAATCTAAAGAGATAATAGCAATGAACATATGGCCAGTTATACCCACATTTAAGCAACAGATATGAGCCTGAAACAATAAGGAATGTAGACAAAGTAATAAGTAAGAAAAAAAAATGAAAAAAAATACTGAGTATTCATACCCGAGAGGTCTCTTCTCAAACCAAAGTTTTTCCCCCTTCGCCAAACTTCTCCCTCAAGACGACCAATCGAGCTTTTTTTCTTCCCTCTCCAGCCCTACCTCCTCTCTAATGGCTTCCTTCCCTCTAGCTATCTCCCTCCTGTTTTTTTCCTCTGTGCCTATCTTCTTTGGCAAGCCTCTACCCGCCGCACTGTTCCTTGCATCAGCAGCATGGCACCCTCACCTACTAGCATGGCCTACTGCATGCCTATGCAGCTGACTTCCCGGGTGTGGAGAAAAGAGGGCCCCCCACTTCTCTCAAGTGCTGCCCGGTATCCACCTCAAAGGGGGTCTACAAACACATTAATAAATGGTAAATCAGATTTTCACCTCTATAAAATGCCGTTATTACTTAAAAATTTCCCATTAACGCACTTGCCTAGGGCTTGTATGAATATACTTTCAATTTTCTATTTTTAAAAATAAAAATATTTATATTTTGTTGATAAAATATTAAAACTTACATTTAAAAAATAATTATTTTAAAAAAATTAAGGTAGTAAAATTTTTTTACGAATCTACAAATTTTACCCATCAAATTTTACTTTTTATACTATAGTTATTATTTTTTAAAAAAAAGTATTCAAATCTCATGGGTGTTTGAAAAATCAACTTAATAACTTAAAGTGATATAATTTGAAGTAAAAAATAATTTTAACTAATAAGTAAAAATAATTAATTTATTTTTAAGTCCATTTCTTCATTTTACCTTTTTACTCTATTTACTCTAATTGCCTTCACGATTTCTTTTACTATTTCACTGTTATTCATAACAATCTCCTTTACATTAATTATAATTTATTAAGATAAATATGTCAATTTGATGGTTTAAAATATGTTTTAAGTTAATTTTATCAAATATTTAACACTTAAAATAAAAATTAAGTAATAAGTTTTAAGTTAACAATTTAACTTAAATCATTAAATTATAAGTATTAAATTTTACTAAACACCCCTATACTATTTTAACTTTTAACTTATTTTGCAAACTTATCCACTTATAGGGAATTTATATTGAAAAAAAAAAAGGTGCTTGGAAATGATGTAATTGAAATTGAGGATGCTTTGAAATTTTAGTTTGAAGGGCGATGAGGGTATAGCCCATCCAATTTCTAATCATTACCATCCTTGGATCAAATGCCATAGATTACCATTTATAAAATATATAAAATAAAAAAAATTATAAAAAATATACAATATTTTTCTTCATTACATAAGAATATTGCATATAAAAAATTAATTATTTAATTATTAAATATGCATAATAGAAAACATATTGTGATAGAGAATATAATTAATTACAAATTTCATACAAGAAATTAATTATTTAATTATTAAAGATAAAAAAAATAATACAAAGGTTTTTGTAAAGAATATATCATAATAGGAAAATATAAATAAATTAATTATTTAATATATTGATTGAGGATATTTTTTGTATAAAAGAAGTGAAAAATATTTTGATATATTAAATGAGGGTATTTTTTATATTTGGTATATTCATCAACAATATAAATATAAACTTCTTCTATATAATAGTAAAAAAAAAAAAATTAAAATTTATATGAAAAATAATGATATATTCAAGAAATATAGAGAAGAAGCTTTGAACTTTAAGAATGACCATCTAAGCTTTACTATAATTAAAGCTCGATAGTACTTGATAAGTAAATAAATTATTTAAAATTGCTTATAAAAAAATAATATATTAGAAAATTTTGGAAAGAGAAGATTTATAAAAATATAAAAATGGAATGATAGGTATTGGATGCAGTTGTTGTTATCTATTTTTAAAAATAGTGTTAACTTTTATATGAGATACAAGATTTCTTACATGTTAACATTTAAAACGCAATAATTTTAAAATATATTTAAGGAAATTGAGGTATAAAAAAAGTTTATATTACCTCATATTTTAAAACTTTTGAAAATGATTTTTAAGTCAATTTATACTTTTTATACAAGAGGTTCTACCTTTTGTAGAGAATTTATTTTTTAGGAAAATTAGATTTGCATCCATCAAATTTATTTTTGCATTCACCAAATTTCTTTTTACATCCACCCTATTATTACCATGGATTGAAAAATCGGAAAATGTCGCCGATATTTCGGAGAAATATCGGATATCGGGAGGCACCGAAACGATAATCGGCACCGATTATCGATCGACGGAAAAATCGGCCAAAAATCGGCAAAATCGCCGATATATCGGCGAAATATCGGTTAAACACCGATAAATCAGAGAAAAATCGCGAGTGGATCTGACGCGCGGAGCAACCGGGGGAGAATTTCAAAATATCGCCGATATTTCGGTATTTTTACCGATTTTTCAGAACTTTTCCCGACATTTCCTACCAGTCCAGCCCGCACACAGGATACAAAACCTGGCTCAAAAATCGTGGATTTAGGGTTCCTGAAATTTAAATACAATGGCACAACAGCAAAGAGACCCTTAAAACAGATCCAGAAAACACAGGGAGCAAAAGAAAAGCAATTTTTTTGGTTTTCTTTGGGGGTTTTGAATGGATTTTCTCGGTAGTCAAACGAGGATGAATTTTCCCGGAAATCGAATGGGGATGGATTTTCTTGGGAATCAAACAGGGGTTGCAAAAAAAATAATATCAACGTGATTAGATTAGTACCTGTGAGGATTGAGAGTGGCAGAGGAAAATCGGTCTTTTTTAGGACTTCTCTCGGCTGGAGGGCAACTTCAGTTCAGAAAAGGGGAATTCTCTCGGCTGGAGGGCAACTTCAGAAGTGGGTGGCCTTTTAATTTTTAGATTTAGTAGAGGTAAAAAAAAAAGATAACAATTTTCCTCTATCTATATAAATAATTATTAATTATCGAATTTTATTTTGATTATTAAATAAATTAATATTAATAAAAAAAAGTTGTTACTATATATTTTTAATAAAATTTTAAAAATTAAATCTCAAATAAAATATTTTATATAAATTAATTTAATTTTCATTTAAAATATAATAAAACATGTTTTAATAAAAGTATTTTAAATTTTTTTAAATAAATATTGTTTTCAACAAGTTGGGTTCTCTTCATCTAACAATATAATGAAATTATATCGATCTCTTCTTTAGTATAATGACTATTGCAATCTCATATGTATTATATTTATGTATAAATTATTTTTATTTAATAAAATCAAATATTTTTTAACTCAATTCTAACTTTATACACTTTCAAAATTCATATATATTATTTTTAAAATTTAAATATCGAATTTACCAATATATCTTTGTTTACGATATTTTTCTTCTTAATTATATATATGTCAATTACACTTACAAGATAATTTTAAAATGTATATTTTTACTTATTTTATCATTTTTTGAAGTTTTTTCAAGGATTCCTATTAATTTTAAATAATTTTCACTCTATCGATATTTATGAAAAAATATCCACCGATATTTCTCCGATATTTCCGATATATCCGTAAAATCAAAGTACCGATATATCCATAAAAACCGATATTTCAATCCTTGATTATTACATAGTGTAAAAGATGATTGTAAAAAAGAATTTTTGTTCAAGTGAAGTAAATTATTCTCTCATCAAAATGTGATATAAGAAACATAAAGATTGACATACGACAAGACCAAGATGCATAAAGAGAAATATAACATATGATGAAAGCAAGGCGCACAAGAAAACCTTATACGATGGAAGATTGACTTAATGCATGAAATTTGATTTAAAATAGATATTGTTAAAAAGTGTGTCAAATTTTTAGTTACAGTATATATTTTTTTTATAGAAGGAATATTATTTACAATATTTCCTAAGTTAACATGTGATTGTAATAAGATTTGTTATAGAACAAGGAAAACTAATAGAAATATCTTTATAAATAATTTAAATTTTGAGAGAAAAATGTTATAAAAGAGAGATAAATTTGTGAGGATATAAGTGGAGGATAGAAATATAAAGAAGAATGAAAGACACTTGGTGGAACAAGATGATTCACTAGGATGTAAATGTGAGAAAGAGTGAGAGATAGCTAACGGAGGCTCATGGTTCATGAAGGAGATATAAAGAGTGAGATGTTTCGAGACTCAATAGTTTTGTTTATGTTCTTTGTGATATTCTTTATTGAATAGTAGAATATTTTCTCTCATCCATAGAGGTAGACATGATTAGCTAAATCATGTTAAAACATCATATACCTTTGTGCATAACTTACTTTATTTTTGTGTTCTTCCATTAATATAATGACATTAGAGCTTTTCACAACAATTTACACATCCACCTACAAATTTCTAATATACCTAAAATAGTCTTCCGTTCGTCTCTTCAACACCCATCTTCTTCTTACTTTTTCTCTTTAACTTTTTTTTTTCTTAACAATAAAACGTAAAAGAAAAAATCTTTTAAGACTTATTCTTTACATAAATTTTGACAAAAATATGGAAAAAATAATTTTAAAAAAAACTAGGAAAAATTTAGAAGAATGAAATCGTTAAAGAGTGTAAGAGAAATGAAAAAAAAAAACACACACACATTCCATAATGTCCAAACTTGGAAGGTCGGATATTGAGAAGGCATCCAAACTTGGAAGGTGGGATACTATGCAAATGTTCGGCTTTAGTGTGTCAAACACTAAGAAAGGAGATAAATATATATTTCTCCTTAAGGGTAGTTTGATAATTTCAGCTCAGGATGTTTTTGTCCTAAAACAATCCATTATTAAGATGAATGCAAAGAGAAATTGGATAGATGCAAATATAATTTCCCTTTATTATTGTTTTTTCATTTTATTTTTATTTTTAAAAGAAGTGTATCTAAATGGGGTTAAGTAAAAAAATTCTTTATAAGAGGGAATAATGTTTATTAAAGAAATAAGAAAAGAGAAGGTTGAAAACCACTTTCAGGATACGTAAAATGCTTTTTCAAATGTTGTCAACACCTAGAGGGCGTTTGTTTTTTCAACTTTTTGCTAAAAGTAATTTGCTTTCAGACTTTAGGTTGTTTGTTTTTCTATTTTTTCATGACTTATTATAAACTTTTTATTGAATAGAAAAAGCCAAAATTTTGGCTTTTTCTAAATGAAAAAAAGTAACATGTTAATTTTTTCTTTACTTTTTAATGTTTGATAGAAATAAAATATTAAACAAACAAACAACCTAATATTTAACACTATTAATTATTAAAATTATATTTGGAATTAAGTAAAAAAAAAAAAGAACAAACACCACCCTAGCAAAAACCTATTCCAATATCTCTAAAAGATGAATTTTGATTTTTGTGTTACAAATATTGGTTTTTCACTATTCTTCTCCACCTTTTGATTTTGATGGAACTTTCTAAAATTTGGTTTATAAACACTTTCACTTACCGATACAATAGAATAAAATGTTTTGCATGTGCTGCATTAGACTTCAATCTTGCCTTAGTCTTCATCTTCCACAACTATCAATTCAACTCTAATTACATTTTCAAGTATCTAGCCAAGCCTTTGGGTTCCTTTCCCAATCATCCCATGTCTCCATCTACTCTCTAAGATACATTTTCTTTTAAATCTCTTAAAAACTCTCGAATTCTCCTAAATTTCTGTTCATTAGGATTTTATTGCCCACATTAGCTCCAAATAGAGGCTTTAGCAAGAATTCAAATGAAAAATGAACAATTAACACTAGAAAACATGAAGAAACCCTTGATTAAGCTATAAGAAATATACATTTTTTAGTTTTAATTAGTCTTGGGGTTTGTTTTTAGTTTGAGCTTTCTATTTCCATTTATTTTGGTCATCATAACTACATCCTTGAGTTTTGTTTTCAGTTTGATCTTTTAGGTTCCATCAATTTTAGTCATTGCAATTGTGTCCTTGATTTTTTATTTTTTTTATATTCTCATTTTTTGGTACTATCGATTTTGATCATTGTTATATTGTCATTGAGTTCCATTTTTCATTTTTATTGGTTTCAATCATCATGACCACCTCCTTGAGTCATATTTTCCATTTTGTTTTCTAGGTTGCTTTGACTTTAGTCATCATGATTGCATCCTCGAGTTTCATTTTCCATTTAAGATTTTTTTGGTTCCATTGATTTTGGTCATTGTGACCTTGTCTTTGAGTTTTGATTTTAGTGTCAATTTTCCAATTTCATTGATTTTGGCCATTCCATCAATTTTGGTCATTAAAACCATACCCTTAAGTTCAATTTTCATTATATATTTTTCGGTTCCATTGATTTCAATCATTTCCATTGACTAAATTCTATCATATCGTATCTATGCACACAAGATCATTTTTCTTGTATTTTAGATCCTTACCCCAAGATATGACAATAAACAAATAAGTAGTGTACAAAGGATACAATTGATGGTCTGTTATGTTAATTCTTCAGCTCTTGCTCATTACATTGCTCTTTGTTCTCATGTACATGTTCAATTGTGATCTCCAAAGAATAGGGACATTAATAGACCCTTAATTTTTTTTTCCCTTCTCACAATACCAATTTTCTCATGTATACGCTCTTAGATGTTTAACTTTTTTGGAACATTGATTATGTTATTCTTATTTTTATTGGAGTTTTAACTTAGTTTGAATTCTCTTCTTTGATTTTATTTTGTGTTTCCATTGCTAAGAGACTAGCAACAAGCTTGTAAATATAACATTCTTAAGGGTTCTTTTGAAGCCTTTTGAATCTTTTAAGTGTTTAAAATTGGCCTAATTTCTCATGCTTGACGCTAGGGCCTCAATTTTAGTATTTAAAGTGTTTTTTTTTTGTTAGCTTCAACGATAAAAGTAGGCAACTAGTACAGAAAAAGGATCACAAAGCTTTCAATAGTATAGATGGAGATAAATTGGGTTGAAAAACTAAATGATGGAAAAATGGTTAAGAACAATGAAATCATAATGCAAATGATCATTCATCTTTTAGAGAATGATTACTGAATGAGTTTCAACATCCAATCATTTTGGACATGATACAAAGAATGATGAGTAAAGTGAAGAAAATAAAGGGAATGTTGAGGAAAACATGATTACAAGAATAATTGATCATGCTATATGTTAGTATACATTCTTGCCTTACTGAAGAAATGATCAATCTTGAGATCAAGAACAATCAAATATTCCTTGCTTGGATAGTATCATAGGTACATGCATCTAAGATTCTAAGACTATTACATATAATTACATGCGTAACTACAATTTGCAAAAACCTTAGATCTAGTTGCTAAAATACATACCTTTGGATCTTAATGTTTCTAGATCCGATTCCAATTGATGTAGGAACCTAAAAAAAATAGGTGTTTTCCACCTAGTGGATTTATCCTTTTGATCCTTGGCATGTGTTTAGCGTGGCTACACAACTTTCTAGAGAAAGAGAGTGGCAAGGGTTTTCTTTGAAATGATAGAGACAATGGATTAATGGATGGTTAGCCCAAAAATCTAAGAGGGTTTATATAGCATTTCTTGTGAGTTGAAGAGATTTAGTGTCACTGTGTGCTTGGGTCACTTAATCTAACCTACCAAGTCCTAATTGATTTATTACCCTTATGCACACACGATGAATTAAACCAAATCTTTGTACTAACAAAGATTATAAGCTCGATTAATGATTGTTGAGACCCATAAAAAAATATTAACCCTTTCAAAATCTAATTTTAAATTGACTTAATATTCCACTAAAGAGAGTTAGTTGCACTATACTATCCTATTATATTACATCGAGATAAAATTGATTAAATCTAATTTGATCAATTTCTCAAGTTTGTGACTTACTATCCAACGCTTTGGTCTTAAATTGGATCGATGTCTACTCACCATCCCTATAAGAAAAAGTAAATATATGGTCTTTTACATAGTATCACATGCATATGACTACCTTTTTCAGAAGCATAAGGTGTCAACTTTATCTGATCTTTCTTTTCAAGTGTCTATGATATTGATCCTAAGAAAGAGGAACTCTATGGCTGAAGGGTGGAAAACCCTTCTTGGAGTTCTGCATCACATACTTGACTAAAACTTGTCAATGTAGGTGGCTTGAGACAATGCAATTTTGATATTCTTGTGGTCCATAATTATCTTAATCCCAAGAATATATTATGCCTCTCCTAGGTTTTTATCTGGAATTGAGCAAACAACCAAAACTTGATTGGTGACAATAGCCTTACATCATTTTCTATGAGTAGAATGCCATCTATATGTAAGATTAAGAACACCAACATACTTCCTTGTACCTTTTTGTATACATAAGGCACATATTCATTTTGATCAAATCCAAGATTTTTGATTGCCTGATCAAAATGCTCGTTCCAAGAGCAAGATGCTTACTTTAATCCATAAATAAATTTCTACAACTTGCATACTAACTTCTCTTGACTTTTTTTTTTATGAAACCATTTAGTTGCATCATATCGACGCTTTTATCAAGAGTCATTCAAGAATGTTATCTTAACCTCCATTTTCTATATTTCATAGTTGAGAGGCATCATGAAGGATAATACTTTGATAGATTTGAGTATGACTTCTAGTGAAAAGGTTTCCTTATGGTCAAAACTAGGTTTATGATGGTAACTTGTAGCTATAAGCCTAGCCTTATATGTCTTAACCTTTCCATTTACTCCTCTATTCTTCTTTTAGATCCATTTCTACCCTATTGGTTTTATCTCTTTAGGTGCCTCTATAAGACCCTAGACATTGTTAGAATCAATGGATTCTAACTTTGCCCCCATGGCCCTTTGCCATAAATGAGCATCAACATTGCTCATTGCTTTATTATAATTTGTTAGATTAGTCTCATGTTCCTCTAGGATTTCCTTTAAAGACTTTCCTGAATACATTAACCTATTGGGTTGTGAGACAACCCTCTTACTATGATGTGACATTATGAGTTGTGGGAGTATTCTTTAATGTTCTCTAGTGTATATAACTATTTTCTTTATTACATATCATAATCTTCTTCTAGAAATCTAACATTTTTAATAACAAATAGCTTATGGTCAACTGAACTATGAAAGTAATAACCATGGGTTACTCTTAGCTAACCTACAAACTAACAAACCTATTGGGATTAAGCCCCTAAAAGTAAGATATGATATAACAAAGTTAGACTTAATTGTCTCATTACTATCCTTTTAGTGTATTGACATTGATTTGAGCATTCAACCTATGTCTCTTACACTGGACATGACTTGTGTCCATTAAGAATTGCACAGAAGATACCAGTCATGGGTTACTTGTAAGTAGAAAAGTTGTCCACAATCAGTTCATGGATTTGGGTAATCTAGTAAAGACTATATTACATCACCTTTTAATTAGAAGGATGACTTGTCTTTGCCATCTGGATGAGTTTCCCATGGTGAGTGCACTAGTGTATGTGATGCATATTGGATAAGACTTACGGTGGATCATGACGCAAGGCTATCAATTGTCATGATTCACCAAGCTACTATACTGCATGGACTCTTAACCTTGAGAGGATATTGAGCCCATGCTAAAATCAACAAGAGGCTTTGATTGGGTTACTATTGATGGAGGTTGATGGTAATAGGTATTCTCAATAGAGATACCATGATATCTCATAGGATTAAGATAATGTGTCCTTTTGGGTGATCCAAAGGACATGTGTAACCATGAAATCTATGGTCACAATAATTCTTTTAATGGAATTTAACATATACTTCTTGGAGTTAGGGTATGTCAGTTGATCACATAATAAGTAGGATAGTAACTCAAGGATTTGAGAGGTGACCTTGATAGGTGATAACACTACCTTGTTAGATTACAGACACCAATTCATGGGAAGTTTGCATGCAATGGATAGTAGGTCATGGACTTGAGCTTCATCTTGTTGTTATTCACATAAAGTACTGGAGTGTAGTTGATTCTCTTTAGTGAAATGTTGAATCAACTTTAGAATTGGATTATTAGGGAGCCAGTACTCCTATGGGCTCCAATGGTCCTTTCTTTGAGCTCATATACCATGATCACATGGTTTATGAGGGTTGGATTGACTCTAGGTTCATTATGTGTATAAGGGTATTTTGGTAATTACACAAGGTTGCACAAAGGATAATGAACAAGGTCTCTAGATCGAGCTAATTGATTGAAAATTAATCTATTTTTGTCATAAATTCCCTTCAATATTTTAATTATTTACATGTAAGTTTTAAAAGAGAAGATTATTTTTACAAGAAAAAAATGTATTTTTGTCAAAAATGAGTATTTTTTAGGTTGAAAAAGTAAGGGTTAGATTTAAAAAATCGGGATTGTTTCATCTCTTTTAATCAAATAACCCTACAAAGTTTAATCACTATTGAGGTAGGGTATCCAACTTTTGCCTAAAATATTCAATCATTAATAAACAACTTTATAAAAATTGAATGCTATAGTACTTATATTAAGGTTTTTTAAAAGAATATGATTGATAGTCCCTAATCCTTAGTGGAAATGATTGATCTTGTTTGTGTTCAATTATAGAATTTCATGCGTTTGTGTTAATGACAATTAAGCTGGTAGGATAGAGCTCTTAAAAGCATGACATTATTTATTTGTTAGGATAAAACCCTTAAAAGCTTGGCATGATGTAACATATTTGGAATAATTATTCATTTAATGATATTCCAGGTTCACTTTTATCTATCCTTAATCCATGCATCATACTTTATGAGTATTTTGTCCTAGCATATCTTGCATTGTACATGATTTGGGTGTATTAAGAGTTGTACAAAAAATCCAAATCATGGGTTCCTTGCAAGTAGATGATTTGTTCACAACCAGGTCGTGGACTTAGGCAATCTATTTGAGGCTATAGTGAACCACCTCCTAATTGAATGGATGGTTGGTCTTGGCCGGTAAGTGCACTAGTGTGTAAGGTCACATATTGAACATGACCTATGGTGAGTTATGACATAAGACTATTGGGTAGTCATGACTTTGCCAAGCTACTATATTGTATAGTCTCTCAACTTTGAGAGAATATTAAGCTTATGTAGAAGTTAGTAGTGACTTTGACCACGATGAGATCGTAAGTTGATCATTTATTCCTTATGGATTGAGTCGCTGTTAATAGAAACCGGTAGCAACATGTAGTCTCAATAGAGACACCATGATATCTCATGGACTTTGAGATAGTGTCTCCTCTTGGGTGATCCTAAAGACGTGTGTGATCATGAAATTTATGGGCCCGTAGTGATTCCTTTAGTGGAATATTACATATGCTCTTAGTGAGTTAGAATATGTCATTTGATCACATAATAGGATGATTTGTAACTCAAGGATTGTAGAATTAGTCTTGAAATGCTAATAGTTTTCACATTATTAAACTACAGATAATCAGTTCATGGGAAGACTATATACTATGGATAGAAGGTTATGAATCTAAACATTTGGTGTCTCATTGTAATATACATAGGGTACTGGAGTGTAGTTGACTATTTGTAGTAGGATATTGATTCAACTTCAAAATTGGATTATGAGAGAGCCAGTAGTATGTCATATGGGTCTCAATGGTTCCTACTTGAGCTCATATCCCTTGATAGCACGATTTATGAGGGTTGGATGAGTTTTTAGTTCACTTTTATGCATAAGAGCATTTTGTAAATCACGCAAGGTTAAGTGAACGGTATCTCTAGATAGAACTAATTGATTAATTGGAGCCCTGTTGGGTTAATTAATCAATTAAAAACTTTTATGGGCTAAATTAAGTGACTGAAGCCTATGGTGGACTCAAGTCATGTAAGCCTAGTAGGAAGCCTATAAATACCCCTCTAAGGGTTAAGGTTTCTAACTTTTTTCATTCTCTTTGTATAGTCCAAAGAGAGAACCTTAGCCTCTAGCCTTGAAATCTCTACCATCTTAGTACTTAGAGTCAAGGAGGAGTCATCAAGTGGAAGATCATGGTGTTCACAAGGTCTACTATGACTTTGGAGTATTCTACATTGATTGGAATCGATCTGGGAACATTCGGATAGAAGGTATGTGACATTATTATCTAGATCTATGTTTTATGTGGTATCAATATTGTTTTTGAATACCAAGTTTTTTGTTGCGATAGATTTAGAAAGCCTTGGATAGATTTTAATGCACTTTAACAATCCAAGGCATGGGAACATAGCAATCTAGGGTTTCCCAACAGTATTATATTATGATTTTCGGTTCCACTACTCTATCCATGAGTGCTTTATTTATTATTTAAGCATTCCTATCTATATTACTTGCATTGTACATGACTTGGAAGCATTAGGAGTTGCACAAAAGATCCAAGTCATGTGTTCTTTGCAAGATGATAAGTTTTTTATAGTTGGATTATGGAATTAGATAATCCATCTAAAAATGTTGTGCATTATCTTCTAATTGAAGGAATGACTTATCTTAGTCATTAGGATGAGTGTCATATGGTGAGTGCACTAGTGTGTATGGTTTACTCATTCGATATGACCTACATTGAATTGTGACATTAACTATTAGGTAATTATGATTCATTAAACTAGTATGCTACATGGGTTCTCAACCTTAAGAGGATATTGAGTTAGTGATAAAGTATGTAGTGGCTTTGACCTATAGGTGAGATCTTGAAGTATTCATATAATCCCTACGAATTAGGTAACTAGTAATTAAGGCAGGTGATAATATGTATCCTCAAGATAGACACCATGATATCTCATAGAATTGAGATAGTGTGTCTCCTTATATGATCCTAAGGACTTGTGATCATGCAATATATGACCTTAGTAATTCCTTAAGTTCAATTTATAAAGGTTACAAAACAAGGGGATTTGAGACTCAAGGATTATAAACGTTATCTTCAAAGGTTGACAAGATCTATCTCATTAGATTACAAAATCTAATTCATGGCAAGTCTGCACATAGTGGATAATAGGTCATAAACCCTAGAAATTGATTAAATTAGATTTAATCAAGTTTCATCTCAATATAATTTCATAAGATAATGAAGTGTAGTTGACTCACTTTAGTGGAGTATTGAGTAAACTTTAGAATTTGATTATAAAGGAGCTAATATTTTCCTATGAGTCCCCTCGGTGCCCATTTGAGCTCATATTCTTTGTTGGCACAAAGTCTTAAAGTTTTATGAATAATTAATCATTTATGTGCATAAGGACATTTTAGTAATAGTGAAATATTACAAAGGATTTTATAATAAATTATTTTCTTTTTTATTTTTTGAATTGGGATAATTAATTAATTAGAATCCAATGGGCTAGATTCAGTGATCCAAACCTTACTTGGGTTCAAGTCACTTAAGCTTATAAGCTCATAAGGAAGTATATATAAACTCTTTGAGTGATTTAGGGTCAGATAGACTTGATCATTGTCTTCCAGAGAGCCTCCAACTCTTTCTCTCAAAGAGTGCAACAACTTCACACTAGTGTTAACGCTTAAAGAATGAGTGATTGGGTAGAAGAGTGCGAGGTTGTTGATATTTTCTTTACCAAGTGGAATATGATCTAAGGAGATCTATATCAAAAGTAAAATTTTTAGGCACCTAGATATTTTTTTTTTCCTGCTACAATTAGATCTAGTATCCTTGGGTTGCTAGAGAGTATGTGCTTATAATCCAAGGATATCCCAACAAAAAATTTTGTCTATCAATAAACAATGATTAATTGTTTTGCCTTAGAATAAAAAAAAATGTATAATCTTGATGGAATAGAGAATTTTCAATAATTGGAGTAAGTAATTTATCATCATATTCAATAAATTGTTAGGGTACTTTTGATTTGTTGCATGGCATTATCAAGGAAATTTACATAGGCCAAATAGTTGTCTTAATAATTTTTAAGAAAATTTATTCATTTCAATGTTTTGATGTACATTGCATTTTTTAAATTTTTTATTTTTGTAATCCACCATTCCTTATGCCATTATGGTTAGAATTAATTGATTGTTAAAGTTGCCTCCACTTACTCAATAGAGATCAATGAATTTCAGGCTCAATGAGGTGCCTCATATCTTCTCAAGAGGTAATATAACCTCTAAACATATTTTAAGTTGTAGTTTTTTACTTTCTTAGGAGTCATTTGAGATCTTATAAGGTCTTTACACTTTGGATTTTATTTCTTATTATTTTCCCTTTTAAAATCTAAAATAAGTGACGACTCCAAATTAAAGACAAAATAAAAAATAAATAAATTTTCAAACAAATAAGCAAATATAAAACAAAATCAAAGTACATAGCAAGGATGAAAATATTGTTTTTTATCAAAATGTTGGTAGTTGGTCTTTATGGATATATTAGGAAATATTGGCAAAAATATTGATAAAATATATCATTGAGATGAAAATTGATCAAAACTCAGAAAAATATTGGGAAAAACTCCCAAAAATGATAGAAGAAATAATAATACATATATTGAAGCTTTTTTTATTAAATAAATTGATATATGTATTATATAATTTATGACATTCGACAATAGTATGCATAATTTGTAGTTACATATTTATTGTAACTATAGAAATTAATATTAAAGTTTGAAGCCATGATTTTTAATGCCATATAATTTTATGTGGTTGTTTTTATTTCTTAATAAGGGAATTATAATACCTAATGAGTTTTTCCCCTACATGTAAATCTCCTAAAGAGGAGCACCAAGCAATTTTGGAAAAATAGGATTTGATTTTAATTAATGGCAATCTATGAGGGTATTTTTGTAAAAGCACTCTATGAGGAGAGTAACCCTAGAATTTGGTCTTTAAATACAAACTTCTCTTGCTTTCTTTCTCTTAGTCTATGAGAAAAGACACGAGTTTGAGGAGACTTCAATTGAGAACAACTAAGAAGTAAAGTCTTTCAATGGAGAAGAAGGGAAGACTCTCAAATATTTCTTCATTTATTCAAGCAATCTATAGGTATTGTAAGTTAACACTTGCTACTTAATTCTTTTTTTTCAATTATTATAATTTAAAGGAAAGTAGAAATATCACTCTTTTTTTAAGAGATCAAGGACCAAACTTGATATGAAACCCTAGAAATAGTATTCAAGTTCATTAATTTGATACAAATTAATGTTTATGAGCCTTAAAAACCACTGAAAATGAATTAAATTAGAAAGTTGAAATTGTTTTTAGATTGATATTATATTAAAGTATTGATATTCCTTCAATTTTGATCCAATTGAATAGAAAGTCCAATTGATGGAATGAGAACTTTCTTCTTTGATTGATACATCTTGGATGATCGAATAAAAGAAACTCAGTTTATCGGTCAAAGCTTAAACCATTTTCTTCAGTTTAGTGGAATGACCTATGGTTTTTCTTTTCCATTTATGTCCATAATTATATTTGAAGATACAACACAACATCTTAATATGGCCACCATCCATCATTTAGGTTTTTTATCGTCTCCATCATATCTGTATTCTCATAGGTGTCCTATCATCACACAATTTACAAGTAACTAAAAGAGAAATATCTCTTTAATCATCCATTGATATATTAATATGAGACTTAATCTATTTGTATTAGGGTTTTAGGTAATCTTTCTCTTATAAATAGCTTCTTATCTAGAAGCATTAACTGCATGAACAAGGCATCATCACCTAGAGTTATGTGGCTATGCTTTTCAAATACTATTTCCAATATTTCTTACTTCATACTTCATAAAATCCTATAGAATTGTGTGGATTGCAAAATTTGATAATTTCTGGAATTATTCAATTTGTTTTATTTAGCTTTGTCTTTTAAAGTAACAAAAAGATAGGGTTATAATGCATCAAAGGAAAGTGGTAATTTGCTAGAACGTGCAGTTACTCTTTGTAGGCAAGATAGAATTGATTTTTTTTGTGTAATTGGAAGGGAGAAATTTATGATTTTGAGTTGATTGTCATATTAATAATCACTTTAAATTTTTGTTTACTTATAGGTTATTAATGTGCCTTTTTCAAGTTTGAGAATGTGGTATAATCCTTTTTAATATGATAACAGGTAGCTGAATAAGAGAAGAGACTTGATAGGATAAAAAAATGAATTTTTAGCAAAAATTATTTGTTTACAAAATAAATAAAAAAATCCATAATATAAACATTCTACCAAAATGATTCCCAAACTAGTGCATCCTATCTATGTGGCTATCCACGTTACAAAACTGAAGTTAGTAACTACAGTTTTGAAAATTTTTTTAAATGGTTAAAACTATAGTTGATGACTTTTAAGTTTAAATTTAAAGTCGTAGTCACCAACTATGGTTTTATGTTTAAAAATGGAAATCAAAATTGTAGTTGCTAATTACGGTTTTGTGACCAAAAAAAAAAATCTTAGGCCACGTAGATGTCCAAGTGGATGAGATGCATTAATTTGAGAATTATTTTGGGAGGAGGTTTTTTTATGAATTTTTTTTTTCAAACATATTATTTTGACTAAAAACTCCAAAAAAAATGGTAGAATTGGGAGTACTTAAATATAAAATCAACCCAATTCTTCCATATCAAGGAAGTGATATAACAAGATAGGAAACACCTATATCTTACTCATTAGATGTATAAAAGCAAAATTAATTACGTATGTCATTATAAGAAGTTGAGTTGTCACAACATTTTCATTTTCAAAGATTAGACCATAGTTAGAAAAACATATAAATGGTATAAAAAATTTTGAACTTGTCAATTATTGATCTTATTTCTTTTCTTTCTTTTTTCAATATTTTAGTGTTGAATACCCATAAAATCAATTTTTTTTTTTAGGCTATAGAATCTCCATTATTATAAGAAAGATAAGCATAAATTCCACTTTCCTTTTTCAGGTTTGCTTATTATGGAATGAGGGTAGTCGGAAATAGGTATGTGTTTAATTTTTTTCAAAATTCAATAATTTTGTGAGATTTTGTGTTTGGACAAAAAGGAAAGAAGTACCATCACAAGAATTATATATGTGATAGAAGAAATGAAAAGTGCATTTGGCATTGATTTTAGAAAATGTTTCTAACATTTCTAACACTTGAATGATAACAAATTTCAAGTGTTAGAATACTTAGAAACGTTTCCTAGAATCATTGTCAAACCAACTTGAAATTTCTTATAGTCCATTAATTTTATTTCTTGAAAAATCCTAGCTCGTGCTATCAAAGTTTTATTTTTTAATCTTTTCGACGCTTTTCCCATCATTTATATATCTTAATCATAGTATGTATGCAGCTTTTGCAGAAATACAGGATCTTCCTATAGCGAGTTATCGTACATATGCAACTTTTGCAGAAATAGAGGATATTTCAAAAGCTAGTGATTCAACTGGAAGAAGCACATGAAAGAATTCAACTCAAAGAAATCAAAGATGAAGCTTTGCCATGGAGCACCCTTCACTGATGATTAATGAATTCCAACATGGGTTCCTGTAGTTTCTGGAACAATACCATATAAGTAGGATCTAGAGGACACCTTCTAACTACACATGGTCTTAAATATGGTGGTAAAAATGGTTTTGGATGCATATGCACCACCTACAGATAACAATTAGTTTTGATTATACCTACAGGGAAAAAATAGGAACTTAAAGTAATAGGTTGATCAGTTAGTATTGAAGTGGATTTACAATATCTACATAGGTGAATTAATT
The DNA here is from genome assembly GCF_004353265.1 of Vitis riparia. NCBI lineage: Eukaryota > Viridiplantae > Streptophyta > Magnoliopsida > Vitales > Vitaceae > Vitis > Vitis riparia. The sequence continues at coordinate 2,160,037 of NC_048432.1, read as the reverse complement.
TGTTTTTGTGCTACAATGATGCATGGCATAGTTAAAGTTTAATTTTTTTGACTTTTGGATTTGAGTGGAAAACCCATCCATTTATATATTACTGATTTGCAATATAATGCTAGATGTGTACTACATATATCAAGTATTGCTTTGACAAAGTGGTTGAATATTTTTTTTTTGTCTATGAATAGATCCCAAAATATTACATAATTTGGTTGTTTTATTTTGTATTTTCTAATTATAATTCTTCACAAAGCAATTGGTCACACACTAGTGCCACCCACAACCATTGGAAGAGACTCTGTATGCATGTATATATTTAAAACAAACTTTGAATAGTGTTTGGATTTCTTTTTTTTTTTTTTTTTTTTTCATGGAGTTCCATTGTGCAATGTTATCAAAATTAATTTTAGTGGTATAAAAAATATATCTCAAGTATTAGCCAAGTAATGGTCAACTTATATTTAAGAATATGATATAATGGTGACATACAAAAATATAAAAGAGAATATGAAGGGTGCTAGTAATTAAATATGTTTAAGAACACTTTGACCTTAGTGAGATTTCATGCTTATAGATATAGTCTCTAGCGAAAATATTTAAATCTCCACAAATTTAAAAGTTAGAAATGTTGTTTAATTAGTTTAAGAAAAAAAAGCTTTCCATAAGGATTTATTGAGAAGTGGTTTACCATAAAGTTATGCTAAGAAATGGCTTACCATAAGGCTCTACCATAGGAATAGCTTTCTATAAGGTTGTGTTGAGAAATGGCTTTCCTTAAGGTTGCATTTAGAAATGCCTTGCTAAAAGACCATAATGAGAAATGACTTTCCATAGGGCCATCTTAAGAAATGGCTTACCATCAGACTATGCCAAGAATTAGCTCATCATAAGGTTGTGTCAATCGAGTAGTGTCTTTCCATAAGGATGTGTCAAGAGTTGACTTGTTATAAGGTTATACTACGAAATGGTTTGCTATGAGGTATTACTAAACAATGTCTTGCGATAAAGTTGTGTTAAGAAATGGGTTGCAATAAGGAACAATGACTAGCTATAAGGTTGTGTTAGGAATCGACTTACCATAAGGCTATGCTAGGAAATAGCTTGCCATAAGGCTATGTTAATAAATGGCTTGCCATAATGTTATATTACACTCTAGGTTGTATTTGTTTTTGTCCTTGAAACAACAAAGGGAGTCGTTTGGTTTTGGAAGTTCTTTATGGGACTTGAGGTAATTTCTTTAATTGTATTGCCCATTCTCTTGTTTTTTTTTCTAATAACAATAGGTGATGAAAACGTAAAGAACCAAAGAATCACCAAAAGAGAAAATACATAGAAAGGAAGTACTACCTAATTCGTGAGATAGTTCAGAGAAGTGATGTGATTATGGAGAAAATTCTTTTTGTGGTGCTTGGTATGGTTTTAAGGCTAGTAGGAGATTTTTGGGATAGAGCCCTTAAAAAAATGACATGTTGTAACAATATGAGTTTTAAATTTATAGTTTATTTAAGCATTTAGGCATACATCATTTCCATTAGGAGTTGCATGGAATATTTAAGTCATGGGTTCCTTGTAAGTTAATGAGTTATGTATATTTGATTCATAGACTTAAACAATCCATTTGAGGTTGTAATGTCATGATAGAATCCTTAAAAGCATGACATGATGTAACAATAAAAGATTTCATTTATATTTATATTATGCATTCAATTTCCATTTACTATTCTATTTATGTATTATGTTTATATAGATCATTTAGGTCTACATCACTTACATTGTACATTACTTGAGTGCATTAGGATTTGAACGGAAGATCCAAGCCATGGGTTTGTTGCAAGTAGATGAGTTGTATACAATTGGTTCATAGTCTTAGGTAATTTATATGAAGCGATAATGTACCACCTCCTAATTGGAAGGATAAATTGTCTTGGTCAACGGGATGAGTTTCCCATGGTGAGTGCTTTAGTGTGTATGGTTACACATTGGATAGGATATAGGTGATTCATTACATAGACTATTTAGTAGTCACGACTTCACCAAGCTACTATAGCGCATGAGTTTTTAACTTTGAGATAATATTAAGCCACTGGTGAGGCCTTCAGTGGCTTTGACATATGAGTGAGACCATCATGTGGCTATACATTTCCTATGAATGGGGTCACTACTAATTAAGACAAATGGCAATAGGTATTCTCAATATAGGTACTGTGATATCTCATGTGTTTGAGACAATGTGTTATCTTAAGTGATATTAATAACTTGTGATCATGAAATTTGTGGCCACAATAATTCCTTTAATAGAATTTGACACATGATCTTGGTAAGCTTGAGCGTGTTCATTGATCATGTAATAGGAAAATATTAGACTCAAGGATGGTAAAGGTAATTTTAAGAGGATGATAACTTATACCTCATTACATTAGGGACACTAGTTCATGGGGAGCTTATATATAGTGTTTAGTAGATCATGGGCTTGAGTTTTGTATCTCTATCTAACATCATAGGATTCTATATTGTAGTTAACTCTTTATAGTGAGATGTTAAATCAACTTCAAAATTGCATTATGAGAGAGTTAGTATTTTCCTATAGATCCCTATGGTCCTCGCACAAGCTCATACTCCTTGGTAGTGTGTTATTTTTAATGATTTATGGGTTTTTTTTATTCATATATGTGCACAATGGCATTCTAGTAAAAACACAAGGTTATATAGGAGTTTATGAGTGGTTAGATTGGGCTAATTAATTAATTTGAGCCTAAAAGGGTAAATTAACTAATTAGGACCTAGTGGGCTAGATTAAATACCCAAGCTCAAGGTAGTTACTTAAGCCCTCAAGGAAGTCTATATAAATTCCTTTAGGGTTTTAGGTTATACATTCTTAGTCATTACCTTCTAGAAAGAGAGCTCTAGCCTTCATCTTTTTATTGAGATAAGTCCACTCATCTTTAATGCCAAGATCTAAGAAAGTGTCATCGTGGGGAAGGTTGCGAGGTATTTTGAGATTCACTTCACTAATTAGAATTGATATGAGAACATTCAATTTAAAGGTAAAAAAATTTAACTGTAAATCTAAGGTTTACTTTTTAAAAAGCGTCTCTTGTGCTTACATCTAGATCCTTAAAAAGATTAGATGAATGCACTAAACATCCTTGGATGAAAGACTAAAGCATGGGATATGCATAGGTCGTGTGCACGGGAATCTCACGAGACACGCTCGTGGGTTACGCATGAGGAGAGAGACTCTTTAGTTTTTCCAGACATGTTCTTCAACGGATGGATTTTGATATGAGAACATTTAGATCATAGATATAAGTTTCAAATCTCTATATCTTTATTCTAAAATGGTTTTGAAGCTATTTTTTTCCATTGTGTTAGATCTAGAGAGCCCTAAGGATAAATGCATGCACCCTATTAGATCTAGGGCATGGGAATGGAGTAATCCAAGATTCCTAATAGCAATAAGTCTACTTCCTTTTCCCACTTAGTCTTATCCATCTGACACACTACGCATAATCTTACATAGGCTTGCATATCATCCTTCATCTTGGGCCAATAAAAGGATTTTGATAATAAGGCCAATGTTCTCTCTTCTCTTGGTTGACAGACCTACCTCGTATTATGAGTTTCCTTTAGAAACTCTTATCTCAATTTTCTTGAAGGAATGTATAGCTTCCTGCCCACATAGCATAATAATCTGTTTTCTAACCAGTATCACCTTATGGTGTCTTCCTTCACCTACTCAACTAGCTTACTATATCTAATGTCATGTAGAGCTTCCTGCTTTACTATATCTAACAGTGAATCTGTCATAACTTTAGACAATGATCCCACAAACTCTATTAATTCCTTTTGACTCAAAGCATCTGCAACTTGGTTATGTCTACCAGCTCTATGTACCCACACAAAGTCAAAACCTACCAAGAACTCTTATCATCGAGTTTTGAAAAAAGTGTTAGCTATATTATTGATCACCAACATGAACTTAGTACCAATTAGGTAGTGTTTCCAAGTCTTAAGGCATTGGATGGCCATTGTTATCTTCTTCTCGTGCATGGAATACCTCTTCTCTGGTGCATCCAACTTCCAACTCTCAAATGCCACTAAGTGACCTTTCTACACTAGTAAACCTCCTAAAGCTTTGTCTGAGGTATCAGTTTGTACCTCAAAAGGAAGCTCTTGGTTGATAGTCTTAACACCAATTATGAGGTGATTATATCCTTGACCCTTTGGAAAGTTGTTTAACATTTTGGTTCCTAACCTTATATTTTTTCTTTCTTCAACAAATCAGTTGGAAGAATGACTCTCTTGGAGTATCATTTGATGAACCATCTATAGTAATTTGCTAACCTAAGAAAGAAGCGAAGTTCAGTGATTTTTTTTTTAGTAAGCCAATCCTAGATTGCTGCTACTTTGGACTCATCCATCTAAATTTTTCTCTTAGACACTAAATGCCTTAAAAACTTGATCTCAACCTATGAAAACTTGCACTTCTCCTTCTTCACATACAACTAGTTATGTATTAGTCTTTACAGTGCCTTCCCAAGGTGGACTAACTGATCTGGTGGAGTCTGGTTGTAAATCACTATATCATCCAAATACACTACCACAAACGAGTCTAGGATATCAAATAAGACATCGTTCATTAGGTTGTAAAAAGTGACAAGGGCATTAGTGGCTCGAAAGGTATGACTAAGAATTCATAGCTACCATACTAAGTCATTAAAGTTGTCTTTGCCTTTTTTTTTTTTTTTTTTGCAATGCGAACCTATCAATTCCTCGATCACATGTTTACCTTGGTAAAGTACTCTACTTTATTTAATCTATCAAACAAGTTTGAAGCCAATGGTATAGGGTACTTATTCTTTTTGGTAACCTTGTTTAGTGCACGATAATTAATACACATCATAATGATCCATCCTACTACTTCTGAAAGAGTGTCAACACCCCATATGGTGCTCTTGAGGGTTGTATCAAATCTACATCCAACAATTATGTTAAATGCTTCTGCAATGCCACAAACTCTGGTAGAATCATCCGGTAAGGGACTTGTGCAGGCAGCTTAGCCCTTAGCCCTTGTGCAGGTGACTATGTCAATCCTCATGACCCACTCCAAGGGCGTGATAGTCATTTCACACCTCAAACTCGAAGGCTTAAAGTGTAACCTGACCCAAACTATCATATTGTAACTGGAAGTAACCAATTACCAAATACCTATTTAGAGTAGTAGAACAAAATTCTAAACTCTTGAAACTTAACTTTAAAACTAAGCATCCATAAACAAAAATCCATTATCCAAATAGATTGCAAACTCAAACAAATCAAGTGCTAACAAATTTTCATAATCTCCAAATCTCAACTTCAAACTATCATAAAAAAAAAAAATGTGTAAGTTCAAATCTAAATAGCTTCCAAAAACCAAATAATCCAAATGAACATAAACTTATAAGCTAACAATGTCCAAAAATAACATCCTAAGAAAAATCCTAATGATGACCATTCCCCGACCTAGCCATCACTCCTCGCCTGAACTAAGGGTATCTGAAAAATTATCAACAAATATGAATGAGCTTAAAGCCTAATAAGAAACATTAATGCAATCTATGGATCAAATATTTCAAGTTCAATTGCAAAATAGGAGATATTATAACTAATTATTTTCATAAACCTTTGAGTCAGTTTTTCCAACACATTCAAAACTTTTAACTATACACTGTCATTTATGATTCAAACATTTTCATATCAAATTCAATCAAAACATTCAAATTATTTATTTACTCTGGTCATCAAACATCAAATGGTGCCCAGTTAGGTGGGACTTTTCAAATAGGTGGCTAGCCTCAAATTGTTCCTTTAAGGTGGATGGAACCAAACACTACTAGTACTAGTAACTTCTAACCAAACCCCTAGAGGTTGGGGTCCAAATCAATTACATTCCCCACCAAGAAATGTAAAGGTCAACTATTATATCTCGTTGACAATAACCAAACAAACCAGAGTCAAACACTTATTTCAATTTTTCAAATTTGCAAAACATAATATCTCCACATTTCTTTGTTATAAACAAAATGTAAGGTTCTAACATACTTTTCATGCAAAACATATTTGATCCATGCATAAAATGAATAATTACTCAAAACGTTTTCAAATAATGTATATAAAAATTTGTTTCTAAAAAAAAAAAAAATTGCATTAATTTCCCTTACCTCAAAAGAAGTCCTCAAAACTTTGGAGAAAAATAATCTTGAAAATCTACTCTTCACCTAACAAAATATAAGAGAAATAACCATTACTATTTATCTAAAATTATAGGTTTGACAATCCTAAAATTTTAGGTATTCAAATTAATGTTTTTAATTATGAAAAATAATTTAATTTATTCCTATTTTAGAAAAATCAATAAATTTATAATTCATATAAAACTTAATTTTATTTTCAATTTATTTCTTGGGACACAACTTAATTTAATTAAACTACAATTTATTTCACTAATTAAATTTTATGCTACTTATTAACTTAATATTTATCATTAATCTAATTATAATACTATAAATTTAATTAATTTGTACTTCACCTTATTTATTTATACATAGTTTATTCTACCACTTTTATATTTTTCAAACACAACTACCATAACACTCACACAACTATCATTGTAATATATATAAATATGTACATACCATCCTTCCACTCACACACTCCACGTGCATGCCTCTTATTATTATTAATATTATTATTTTCATCCACCCACTCACACACTCCACATGCATGTCTTTTGTTATTATTAATATTATTATTTTCTTCATTCCTCTATCTTCCAGTTCCTACACACATACAACTTTGTTTTTTTTTCACCATTCTTCTATCTTCCAGTGCACATGCGCTCTCTTCTGTTTTTTTTTTTTAAAAAAAAAAACTTCCTCCAATGCACATGCGTTCATTTTCAATTTCTTTTTTAAATTTCATTACTTAGATCTATTCATCTAAGAAATTTTGAATTTCCCTATTTTCATCAATAGAACAACCTATATTCCTAATTTCAATATTTTGACTTAAATTTTTTTAAATAAATTAACCCTAGCCTAAAATCGAAATCTTCCAAAGAATTTTTTTTTTTTTAAATCAAAATCTTAAATTTTCAATATTTTGACATTAAAACAAATTTTTTAAAAAATAAACTAACCCTAATTTAGATTTGGATTTTCCAAAAAATATCTAATGTGTTTGAAATTAACTAATAAATCTAAAATATTAATCTAGGGGTTAGAATCTTACCTATAGAGATCTGTTCTTTAAACCCTGAAATCCGACTTCAACCTTATGTTCTTTGGAATTTTGTGAACAGGAATGCTATTCAGAAAAGAACAGGAAGAATAGAATTTCGAATTTATACCTAGGGTATTTATTCAAAAAATTACATTTTTACCCCTCTTTCATTTTATTAAATTAATTAATTAATTTAAGTATTATTAATATTTTCCTAAATTACCCCTAAAAAAAAAAAACTTGGGCGTTATAGACTAAATCAGCAAGCTTATGCGATATTGTTGCCCTTGAGTGCTAGCAACTTATGTGTGCCTCCAAAGCTTCCATTCCACTCATTGCACCTTGTTTTGTTCATAGGCTACTCATAGGACCAAAGTGCTACCCTCATAAGGCCTTTGTGTTGTCATGCTTAGTTTGAGGGACTAACAAAGGCCTCTCATTAATAAAATCAAATTATCCAAGAAATGGTAAATTATTGATATCTTTTTCATATAGTGCTGCAACTATTCCGACAACCTCTTAAATGGAGTCACAAACACCATTAGCATCCTCGAACTTCTCCCTTACAACCCTGCATTATAACCAATGTAGGGGTCAATTACAAATTGAGAGATAAAAAAAGAGAGTTTCATCTTAATGAAATCATTCACCTTCCAATTGTTGATAAACATAACAATAAGATTGAATTATTCATATTCAATAACCCACTTGGTTACTAATACACCTATAAAGTTTGAAGCAACATAAAATAAAACCATCATGTTCTTTAACATAAATATGATCAATTATGATTCTTTGGCTACTAAGATAAAATAAAAAATAAAAAAATAAAAAATAAAAAGATTACTAGATTGCAGCATTCTCTTTGACAAGCCCTCATAGCCAGCAAAAATATTTGAAGTACTTGGTGACTTGACTCAAAAACTATTTCAAAATCCTTATTATTGTCATCCACCAACATTTGTTTTATCTTCTAATAGATGGAAATTAGTTTGGGAGCAAACTTATAGGGAGATTGAGCTGACAAGAAAAGTTCAATTGTCTTACCTATTAAAAAAGAAATAGACATGCACCTCCACATAGGACACTCTATGAGTGCTTTAGTTAGGTTGTCTATTCCAGGTCAAAAACTCCTAATAACTCAATCGGGTTTACCAAATCTTCCTTGGACAATTTACCTAATGAAAAACTTCAAGGTATTGAAAATATTTAGAGGCCAAGGTATGTAGTTGAGGGTGTAGGTGGATGTAAATCAACTAAGTTTTCAAATTAATATTTTTTTTCTTGAACTATTTTGTAAAAGAGTTTATGAGGCTTGGGTAGTATTTTTTTTTTTTTACTAAGTGTTTATGTGTCCTATTCCAAGATCGATCTAATCTTTTTTAACTATTGGATCAAGGGTTCTATTTCATATTTAACTAAAATGCTTCTATTTTAGGGTAGAGAATAGCAACAACCATTTTTCTCACTCCCTTTGAGCTCTCTCACTTCAATCCAAATTGATAATATTTCGTTACCGAGAAAATCCTCATCGCTTTCTATTCATTTCTTGTGTTCCTGTTGATTTTGATTTGAGTGAAAACCTTTTTTTTTTTTTTTTTTCTTATGAGAATTCAAGAAGAGGCCAAAATCTAGCTTAGTATGGACTCCAAATGTACTTCGAAAGAAGAAGGTATGATGTTGAAGTTAGAAGGTGCTAGTCAAGTAGTCTGGGAAATATAGGTAGACATAAGCTAGGTAAAACCTTGTACTTGGTTAATTTTTTCTTCATATTGGATGCACTTAATCACTTGTAAGCTTTTGCCTTTTTATCTCTTCAGAGATTTTCCACTTTAAATCTTGATAAAGAAAATTACCTTATTTTAATTAATGAGTAAATTAGTAGAGAATTTGAGCTAAAATTTGATTATGTGATCCTTGAAATGACTTGATAATTTTCAACTTGATTTTTGTTTAAAGTAAAAGGTATTTGGATTTGTGTTTAAAGTAGTAAGAAGTTGATGGAAAATCTAATTGAGTGTTGTTAAATTTGCATGTGAATTACATTGATATAATGTTAGAAAAAGTGTTGATGTATTCATTCTTGATGTGTTGACCTGTTTGTTGAAAATAATTGAAAAAGAAAATTTAAATGGTGAAAAATACTAAGAAAGGATAATCATCCTTAAAGGACCTTTTCATTTAAAAAAAAAAAAAAAAGTAGACATAAGACAATTTCAATTTTAGAAATTAATGCAATGGTGTATACTTGGATCACACCCCCTCTTTTTGTTAGTTACCTTTTATTACATTTTATTTTATTGCATGTCAAAAAAAGAAAAATTAAGGAAATTCAAGAATAAAGCCAAGTCATAGTGCAGTTTTATGCTTCAGAAGTGGCAAGTAAACTTTCTTTCACTTAGTCAATTCCAACTTATTAACTATTTTATCCAGGACAAACTTGTGCATTGATAGACCAAGCATTATGTTCACTAGAGTAAAGCCTCACATTCACCTTAGAAATATACGGTCCATTTAGCCTTATTTTCTATATATATATATATATATATATATATATATATATATATATATATATATATATATATATATTTAAGATTGAGAATAGTTCTTTACTACCATCTAAAAACAATAGTGTTTAACAAGGTATGTGTTTTTTTAAATTAAAAAAAAACGTTTGGATAAAAGAATTTATAATGTATTTAAAAATAATTATTTTATTTTATATTTTTAAAATTTTAATTCATATTAATATAAAATCAAATTCAAGTAAGTCTTCTTAAATATATATATATATATATATATATATATATATATATATATATATATATATATATATATATATATATATATATATATAAATTTACAATTATGTATCACTAAAAGATAAATAACTGTTTTAATTATTAAACAATTTTTTTATTCTAGGGAAGCAAAAATTACCATAAGAAAACCAGAAAAGAAAAAAATAATCATATTGAAAGTGCCTAAAAAAATTTCAAACTAAGTCAATACAAAGTTCTTGAAGTAGACTATGATAGTTAAATAATTTTCATACTTCACATATTTGTTCCATATATAAACGTATCTATTTAGCTATCAATTTTCACAAAATATTGACATATGCATTACACATCTATTGTAAAATACAAGTTCAATATGTTGTTGTAGCTACTTCCACTTCATCTAAGTAATTCCTTGCATGACCTGTTTCAATTGTAGCATCTTCATTATCTTCAACTTCAAACTCTTCTTCTTCCTATTGTCTAAACATAACATTATTATGCATTCACTTATAAATGAAACTACTAAGGTTACACCAAGCTACAACTATTAGTGGTGTCTATTTCTGAAAGATAACATCATTTCTAAAATTGGAAAATGTGCTTTCAATGCACCAAAACAATGCTCAATGGTATTTCTAATCAAGGAATTCCCTTAAATGAATAATTCTTTACAAGTCCTTGGTTGATGACCTCTACCATGATAATGAAAATGATATCTTTCACCTCAATAGGGATGAAGAAAACCCATATTACATGAATATCCAAAATCAACAACATAGTAGTCACGTGTTAATATAATGCAACAATAAAATAATAAAATAGTAATTTAAATAAGTTCATTGTTTACCTTATTTAGGCCATAAAAAATTGTTTTTAAGCTTTGAATTGCATGAGAAAAACTCCTTAATTATTTGCAATGCTTTCCCAAATCAAATAAACAAATTTGAATATCATATCAAAATTGCATGCACATAATATATTTTGAGTCACTATAATGTTTCTTCCTCTATAGCTAACTTGTTTCTTGATGGGAACCCATGCACTTATATGTGTGCTATCAATTGCAACAATGCATTTTTGTTGAGAACAAAACATTATGACTAGTTACATACAACAGAAAATACTTAGGTTATGTTTGGTTCCCAGAAAATACTAAGGAAAGAAAAAAAAATGCAAAGGAAAATGATTTTTTTCATGTTTGGTTGTCCTATGAAAAATATAAAAGAAAATCAAATATAATTAAAACTAATTAAAAACTTATGTACTTTAAAATTATTTAATTTTTATATTAATGAGTTAAAATAAATAAAATGAGTTTGAAGTAAAAAATAAAAATAACTTATCAACTTTTAATCCATTTTTTATTTTCCTTCACTTTTTCTTTCCTTCTATTTTTCCTTTGTATTTTCTTTCTCTTGCATTTTCTCTCAAATTTTCTGAGAACCAAACATAGCCTTACAATATTCAAAAAATTATATCACATACAAAGTCTTACCTAAAAATCATAGATAATGCTTTGAATTATTGGCAATATATAAGGCAATGAAGAGTTAAGATGAAACAAATCCTTTGCTAATTTATATATTACCTTCAAAGTTAAACTGAAATGTCTACTCACAGTCTTAAGGGAATCTTGGAAATGATCTTCCGTGACTCTCATTACTCGTCACATTATGATCAATAGTTATAAAAAACATAACAATTTTTTCTTTAACCATGACTTCTTAGGTGTCTTTCAAGTACGCTTTTTCTTTCAAAGAAGCACAAATGAGAAGAAATGTGGAGTTATATTAATTACTAAATTCATCTAACCAATTAAAATCCAAATGTATCAAATAAGCAAATAAAGTGAAACTATGTTTAGTCCAACCAAACACAAAAAAACTACAAGTCAAAAAGGGTACTATATATGATATATTACAACCACATATGTGAATTACTAAAGTCTAGCTAACCAAGCTTTCTTTCTATCCATAGACATATTAACAAAAATCTCTCTCCAATTTTGATCCTTAAACTTCTCCACTACTTTCATATAAGTATCATCATCAATTTGCTCAATCTCTTCAAGGAGGCGCATACATCTAGTGATGGAGAAATCTAAATTGGTAATAAAACCGGTTTCCTCTATACATTTAGCTTTTTTGTATCTTTCCACTCTAACTAAAGAGACTTCTGTTTTTGCCTTGGCTGCCTTCATCCATGCTTGGAGTACATCACCCATTTGTTGTGATCTATCCTCTTTTCTAATTCTATGCTTTGCGCTTGCTATTGCAGTTTGTTTTCCATGGTAACATGTTGATCCATTAAAGGTATGAATAGGATCATTGTGGCTAGTGCTATTGGCATCAAAATCAACATGAGTGCTTGAGTAGAGAAACTGATTCTTCAATTCTATCTCATCATTAGTGTCATGTGGGTCTTGAGTTGATACATGGTGAAGCACTCCATTGGTAGTAGACTTATCAAATATAAGACCTAATAACTTGTAATGTTGACATCCTCTCTTTCAAAACCGTGATGCCTTTGGATGTGCCTAAGAAAATAAATAAAATATATGAACATACAATATAATAAATTAAGGTATATTATATGTGTGTGTGTCTATATAAATATACTAGGATTTTAGTATATTTACCCTTAAATAGTTTTGCCACGTCTCCTTTGTAGCATGCACAATATTTGTTTCAACATCCCAATCAAATCCTGTTTGTTTTAATAGCTCGGTGAACTCATGATGCTTGATGCGTAACCTATTAAATTTTTGCTTTATTTGTTTCATGGAGTAGTTTCGATTGCTTTTTCTTTTCAAATCTTCTTGAATTTTAGTCCATGTTTTTTTTATAAATACTCCATTTCTCATATTCCCCTTGTTTACTTCCTCTACCATGATATCTATGAACTTTTTTTCTATGGTAGAACTCCATACACTAGCATCATTTGCATCATTTACTTCGATAGATGTCGTTGATATAAATTGATCCATTAGATGCTGCCACATAAAAAGAAGATCACTTATACATATAAGATATTGCATTATATTAAAGTATAATTCACACACAAACTAGATATAAATGAATTATTATTTAAATTAAGAAAAAGTCAAATACCAAGAAAGAACATGTGGAGATGATATCTATATTATATCTTAATGTGAACATGGAAAAGTAGAATCATTATTCATATATTTGTGATGATGATTAAATTAATGAGACTCATGATTCATGTTTTACATGCTTATGAATTTGGAAAAAGCAAACACCACATTGTCAAATAAAGTTTCAAACAATTTGCTAAATCTATTGTCAATTTAGCAATATAGACCAAAGGGATCACAGGTAAATCATCTACTAACTACTAAGCCAATGACATTATAAATGCTTAAATGATTGATACTCCAAAAGAAATTGAATATTTATTTGATGCCAAAACAAGCCTTAGTCCACATAAATTCTCGTAGTAACATGTATTGATGAAAAATTTATAAAAGTGAACCAAAACCGCACCCTTATATTTCTAGAAAACATTACAAATGGTTTTTTTAATTCTATAAATGATTTTTTAGATCTTTAAAAGTGTTTCCTAAATTTTTTAAATACTTGGGGTTTGTTTGATAACTATTTTGTAAAACGGTGTTTTTGTTCTCCAGAACAAAAAATCTGGAAAACTCATTGGACAACAAAGAACCGTTTTCTATTTTCTATTTTCAAGGAAAGAAAACAAGATGTTTTCAAATAATATCTTTTAATTGTTTTTCATTATTTTCACTTGTTTTCTAGGGCCATTTTAAAAAATAATTATACAAATATTTAGAACAATTAAAAATAAAACACTACACATAAAAATTATTTTTAAAATATATTTAAAAATATTAAAAATAGGTTAAAAACATTTTAAGTTCCAAACAAACTTTTATTATACAAAATATCATAGAACAATTTTTAAAATCTATTCTTAAAAATTATTTTTTATAACTATTTTTTAAAACAATAACTAACTAAGTCCTTAAATTTTTTAAAAAAAAAATTTTTAAATTAAAATATATTTTAAAATTACTATCCAACATACTCTTAATAAATATGACTCCTGGTTTCTACACTTCCTGGTAAAAAATCAATGGATCCACCTTAAAGTTGTGAAGCACTCAAAAATCACCATCATATATTAAAAAAAAAATGTAATTCGAGGAGAAAAGCTTCAATATAGTAAAACAAAATGTCATTGAAAGTTACAAATGGAAAAGACAAAGGAAAATCTCTGTTGCATCGAGTGGCACAATAAAATCAAATTCACAAATGATGGGCACTCACCTAACGCACAATTGCCACTGCCACGATTACAAATCCTCGCCTTCTCCACTGAGTTGAGGAAATCTCTGCTTCAAAATTAGAAGAAATCCCCTTGAAGGAAGCGAAGAACCCCACCCTGTGTCTTTTCTGTCTTAGAGTTTTGAGCCCAGAGAATTGTTTTCAATTGGTTTTAAAAGCGGCAGAAAACAACCCCAAGTTGTTTTTTTTTTTTGGGGGGTTGTTTTTTTTTTTTTTTTTGTTAATCTTGTTTTTAAAAAGTATTCCTAAAAAACAATGTCCAAACACGTGTGTAAATTTTAAAAAACTGTTATGATATCTATTTTTAAAATTGAAAAACAGTTTTTAAATTATAGGGCCAAACAAAATCATACTATACCTAAGCAGGGTCAGAGCCCCAAGGCCCAAGGGACACCCACTTCTGCTAAGGGGAATAGAATCCGCCCCAGGCCCGAGGGGCACCCATTTCTCATAAGGGGAATTGTACCCCAGACCAGCTTCTGGCCCCTGATGAGTGTCAAGGCTGAGCCATTGGGTTAAAGCCTACATTCTACATGTCTTAGAACGGATATCCTAACTCTGTCACTGTACCTAAGCACCATATATGAGAGTAGAATTCATGGATTGATGTATTGATGTATTATTGGGTAGGATGTCACTTCCCTTTTATTATCATAAAACAAAAGCATAATGGATTTCTCAAATCTCTCTATCGATTCCTATATTTCTACCCACGATAGCAATAAAAAATCTGCCCAGGTGTGTATGTTTGTTGAATGCTTTGAAAAAAAAAAAAAAAGAAGAATATTAGGTTATGTTTGGCTCTTAGAAAGTACTAAGGAAAGAAGAAAAAAATATTTTAAAAATTGGTTTTCTCGTCTTTGGTTTCATTATGAAAAATACGAGAGAAAATCAAATGTAATTAAAATTAGTTAAAAATTGATGTATTTTAAAATTATTTAGTTTTTTTATAAAGAAAGAAAGTATAAAAAATGAGCACAAAAAAATGTATAAAAATAATTTATTAACTTTAAATCTATTTTTTTTTTTTTTACTTTTTATTTTCTTCCACTTTTCCTCTTTATTTTCTTTCTTTTACATTTTCCCTAAAATTTTCTAGAACTAAACATAACCTTCATTTTTATTTTTATTTTTCTGTTTGGTAATTTTCCATAAAACATGAGGTTCATTTTCATCAATTTTCATCAAAACCAAATAGAGGATATGACTAAGGATGGCAACGGGGTAGATTTAGGACAGGTCACCCCCATCTTAACCCCATCCCATTTATTCAAAATAATTCTCATCCCCGCCCCGTTTAACTTTTCTTCAATTTTAAAAAACGGTTATGATATCTATTTTTAAAATTGAAAAACAGTTTTTAAGTTATATGGCCAAACAAAATCATACTATACTCAGAAAGTACTAAGAAAAGAAGAAAAAAATACTAAAAAAAATGGTTTTTTTTCGTCTTTAATTTCACTATGAAAAATAAGAGAGAAAAGCAAATGTATTTTAAAATTATTTAGTTTTTATATAAGGGAAGAAAGTATATAAAATGAGTTCTCAATAAGCATATAAAAATAATTTATTTACTTTAAATCTATTTTTTATTTTCCTTTACTTTTTCTTTTCTTACATGTTTCCTCTCTATTTTCTTTCTTTCACATTTTTCCTAAAAATTTCTAGAACCAAACATAATCTTAAATTTTTTTTTTTAATTTTTTTTGGTAATTTTCCATAAAACATGAAGTTCATTTTCAACAGTTTTCATCAAAACCAAATAGAAGGATATGACTAGGGATGGTAATGAAGCGGGTTCAAGACGGGTCGCCCTCATCCCAACCCCATCCCATTTATTCAAAATAATTCTTATCGTCGTCTCATTTAAAAAATAAAACGGGACGAAGCGGGTATGAGAAATTCTCATACCTACCCCACCTAGTTTAACCTTTTTTTGAATTTTTTTAAAATTACTTTTAAATTTTTTAATTATATTAAAATAAATATATTTTATAAATAATTAAATTATTATATTTTTATAACTTATTTTATTAAAAAATATTTTATTATTATCTATATATTAAAAATAGTAAAATAAAAATTAATTTAATTTAATTTTATATACAATGGAGGTGGGACATGATGGTGACAAGGCAATACCCAAACCGTCTCATGTTTTAAAAAAATTATCAAACTCATCTCAAACCCGTTTGGTTAAAATTGAAACTCGTCCCATTAGGGATAGGATGGAGTGGGTACCCGAAAAAACTCATCTTATTGTCATCCCTAAATATGACAAAAAATGAAAATAATAATAATAATAACATTAAATCAAGTTAACAGGTACATCTGATGTAACTGCATCTCAAGACTCTGTCATCTACAAAATCAACTTTCTAGACAAAGAGCTTCATTCAAAAAGGAAGTCACTGCTCCAAAGAAGCAGTGACTATGGAGCAGTCAAAGATCTAGTATTTTTCTTTAGCTTTCTGTTGGTGTATGGGCGTGGTTTGATTAACAAGAGAGAGATGAGTGGTTCAAAACTCCACACATACAAATGGATCATTATTGTATTGTCTAAATGATTAATACTAACTAGAAATCATTAATGTTTTCGCTTCCTTAGTCTTGAAACTCCCCCAAAAAGTAAACCAAGATATAGCATGGTTCTTAATTACTCACAAGAAAATGAATACTGAAGGTTACAACCATTGCATTCAAGTCTAAAACAAGGGTGAATAATGGAAACATGCTCAAAATGATAGTAGTAGATGGAAAGATGGATGTAAACTTTGCCATCAGTTTGCAGAACAGTAGTGGCATCAACCGCCCTCCCCTATGAAATCATAAGACATTTTAAAGGATAACCCAGAGCCTCTCAGTTTTTCTTCCATGAGAATCTTAATCCGTTCTGCCATGGCAGGTGTCACATAACTCACCCAATCTCCCACTTCGCCTTTCCTAAAGTGCGCCGAGTTTTTAAATCCGCAGGGGCGTTTTCCAGTCTTGTTCACCTTCAAATTTTTAAGACTTTGAAGACTACACAACCTTGATATTTCCTCTATAATCCCCACTCTCTCTTCCTCCTCAGAAAAAGGAAAGCCCAAGAAGTGCGCTAACCTTTTGATGTGGGTACTGATATCCTCCTTGAGATCTTCATATTTCAGAAACAGCACCTTGTCTGGCCTCTCCCTGCTCATCTTCCAGTACTCCAGCACATGGTCCCAGTAGGGTCCAAATGACTCTACACCCAGGCAAAACATCTCCAACCCATGGTCTAGGGAGGTTGGATTGAGAGGCTGAGTTGGAATGGTGTTCACGAAATGCCAGATTGAGACGAACCTGTCCAGTGGATTTCGACATATATAGACAATTCGACACTCTGAATCTTTAATGGATGACGGCAGCATTGAACATGGCGTATGGGTTGCTAACAATCTTGGGCGAGGAAGGTATTGGAGATTAGGACCCTCTGTTTTCATGAAATAAAGATCAAACTCCAAGAAACGTACAAGATCGTGAGGGTTGCTAGTGAGCAATGGGCTCTGCGAGAAGGCGCTCTGGTTTCGGTTTATAATGGCAAAGGTGAGGGCCTTGAGCCATGTGGTGCCTGTTTTTTGAGGACTGATTACCAACACATCACTGTCTTCTGCTTGGAAGTGCCTTTGGAAGGAGATGATGCTCTGAAGGGTCCTGGCACGGAACCAAAAGCCTTGATATTGATAAATATAGGTGCCATCCCAGTTTCTCTCTCTAGGCAGGGTTTGGAAAAGTTCTCGGCACTCACTGCTAAGCTCTTCAAGATCATCTCCTCCAAATACAGAACTGACGCTGCTTTCTGCCTCGACTTCCATGACAATATGGGTAGAGCAAATGGCACCCAAACCAAATATAGGGTAGAGCCAAGAATTGGTAAAGTAACAAAATTTATCATGTGATCGTATGAACATAGATGATAAAGTAATTTTATGGAATTAAACCATTGATAAAATCGAATCTTGTCAGCCCCTTGATTAATTAAATAACATTGAAGAGTGAGAAGGAGAAAGTGTTTGCAGCTTTCTCGATTCCATGGTGGATGATATAATTTTAGTGGGTTGGGTGCTGTCAATCAATTCAAATCCTATACTTAATTTTAGAATTAATTGATTAAAGGAATTAAATAATCCCATATTTGTAATTTAACCCGGCTCATGTTTTTATTGGAAGAGTAATATATTTTTTTATATATCTATCCTTGAGTATTTTAAGTATTTATATATATATATATATTTTAAAAGAAATAATTATTTTTACTAGAAAATAAAATAAAAAATATTTTTTTGTCAAAATCAAAAGAAAAAAAAATACATGGTTAAAATTTTAAAATTAGGTTTTAAATGACCATTTTAATCAAATAACTCATAATATTATGTTAATGTTTGAGGTTCAAATTCTCGTTTTTTAAATGTTTAAAAAATAAGTTATTTTTTAAGATAAATTTCGCATATTTTTTGCGAAGTAGTATAAAAAATAAATAAAAGCATTAAAAATATTTTTGCAACTGTTTGAATGTCTAATGCATTTTAACACTAACTAATGGTTATTGATCTTTCTAATGTTGGTCATAGGCGTTTGAAGGTCTAAAACTAATTTTTCCCACGATTTTTAAAGTGCATTTGATAGTATTTTTATTTGAAATGTTTTCAAAATAATAGTTTATAAAGTATTTTTCCAAAAAATGATTTTTGTTAATACTATGAATAACTTTTCAGATTTTTAGAAGTATTTTTAAAAATTTACCAAACACCTAATTTTTTTCAAAAACATTAATTTACTAAACACCTAATTTTTTTTCAAAAACATTTTTTAAACTAAGAGTGCATTTGAGAGTGATTTTATAAAGCGTTTCTAATATTTTTAACACTTGAAACTAAAAATGAATTAATCTCAAGCCAAATGATGAATTCAAGGCTATTTACAACCCTAATCTCATACCTTCTATTATCCACTTTCAAGGACTAAGGGTTTGTTTGGTAATTATTTTTTTAAACGGTTTTTTAGAATAGTTTTTTTTAAAAAAAAAATTTATGATATTTTGTAAAACAAAAATTTGTTTGGAAACCTAAAATATTTTTAACCCATTTTTAATATTTTTAAATATGTTTTAGAAATATTTTTATGTCTAGTATTTCATTTTTAATTATTCTACATTTTTACATAATTAATTTTTAAAACAACCCTTAAAAAGTAAGTGAAAATAACATAAAACAACTAAAAAATATTTTATGAAAATACCATATTTTATGTTCTTAAAAAATAGTTTTTGATTGTCAATCATTTTTTTTTATTTTGAAAAAAATAAAGTTGTTCTCAAAAACAGTTTTCGAATGCCCTAAACCACCTTATTACCCATTATGCATCCCTTTTTTATTCATCAACCCCAATACTTTATTACTTATTGGTCCCAATGGATTCTTTAATCCAATTTGAATTATTGGTCACATTCCCCTTTAATCCACTACATATATTTTAATAATTAATCTTATTTTCAGTTATTCTTAACCCTAATTTTAAAAGTGAAAATAGAAATTAAAATAGAGACAAAAGAGGAATCAAAATTCATGAAAAATGGAATAGATTTTTTATTCTCATTCTCATCCCTCACTCCTGTCTTCCAAATCTACATTCAAGATGATAAAAAAGTTCAAACCATTCTTCTCCAATTGTATACCAACACGTGTAATTTATGACCAAAATTCTCAAGAAATTCTGCAAAAACTCCATAAAAATTTGACATGTAACTGAAAACCCCGGGTATTACAAAATATGGCATTGATGTATATGTGTAATTGTCAAACCTACAAAGCATTTTTGTAGTAAGGAATCTCAAACAATCTGTGTTACAGAAGAGGCAAAAGAACAAGCTCATCACACTTCCAGCACTGAATATGGCACAGAATGATAAAAATAACCAAGCAAACTCTGTCACTCCACTCTAATCTGCCTTCTCAGTTACTTGCTCAATCTCTGATGCAGCTCTTACTGGGCTGCTGCTTGTCCTCCCGCTATCAGTCACAGCACCGGTAGCATTGTTGACTGCATCAGCACTGCCCGCCCCTGGGGACTTGGAGCCAGTAGCATGCTCTTCCAGTTGCTGTGACCGATTCACTGCCCCTGGGGACTTGGAGGCAGAAGCATGCTCTTCCAGTTGCTGTGACAGATTCACCGCCCCTGGGACTTGGAGCCAGAAGCATGCTCTTCCTGTTGCAGTGACTGATTCAGGGCATTGCAGTGTGGACAATAGTAGGTTATGTAGGCGAAATCCTCCTTCCGGGCAAGGCCTGCACCAAACCAAAGACCCCTGAAGATATGACAAAACTAAGAGTTGGAAGTCCAGGTGGGTTAAGGATGTGAATACTACTCCACTTACCATTGTGCATATGGCAGTTCCCGCATATAAGCGCATATGACTGTGTTGGATCCTCACCCACAAGCAATGCTGCAATTCGAGCAATCCATCCCCCATCATATCGGGCCACCCCTTGATGAGGGTAATGCTCCACAACCAACTGATCATGCCCAGAAGTTCCAGGACCCTCGACCCCTGCTTGATGGGGCATTTCCCCCTCAGAGGGATGCATTGTGGGATTAGCTGCATTACCGGATCTGGTTTGCAACTGTTTTCTATTTCGCAGCCCACTAGATTGTGTTAGTTCTACATCATTGCTCTTCGCTGTTGCAACATCAAGCTGAGATTCATCACCGACAAACACTTTTAAGCCTGACTCTGCACCCAACTTTGATGCCAGGACAGTTGCAGCAGCAGCCTTTGCTGCTGGATCAGTGTCATATCTCTGCATTAAAGGGCTGAAGATCAGTACATGTAGTTCCAGGTACATAACATCATTAACCCAGAGGCCCTCATGGAAACGCATGTGCATGTTACAAGCAGGGCAGGGCTCTGAAAAAAGGTCTAAAGAAACAAGCACAAGACTCTCCTCAAAAGAAAATGTCTCAAGCACAAAGCCTGAGACATGAAGTCTGCAAAAGTTTAATATATGCACAGACAGAAACTTCAAAAAGCCATTCATTTCTTCATGGTAAAAAAAAAGGGGGACTTCAACATTTCACCCGGTTTGGTTTACCTTGGCATCTCAAGTTTTCCTTCCTAGCTCTATCTTGTATAAGCAATTTACTTGGTAGAGTATCAAGTACAAGGACACTGGCCTGCAATTATTTTTTTAATAGATTCTTCACAACTAACAGAAAGCAGTTCCACTATTTAGGCCTCCTTTCATTTTTCTTTGTGATGACTGAATCACGTTTAAAATCCAATTGAACTTTTCATAAAACAATTATTCTGAAAAATTGAAGCATTTAGTTATATCTCATAACAAATATTTCTACAATTTTCTCACTCACAACTTATTTACCATTCTTCTGTAAAAAAACAAGTGGGAAAATGATTTTAACCTTGAGCCTCATTCAAAAATTTCAGTGAATTTTCTTATTTAAAACACATCAACAAAGTTAAATAAAAGTGGGAAGTATCAAGTCTGATCGCACCCATTTCAACTCATAAAACCTTTAAAATTCTTCCTTTTTAATAACAAAAGAAAATCTCCCAGCCTTCTAAAACATAAAACTAAAGGATCCCAAAAAGAGATTTATGGTGATGATGGAGCAAATGCAATGAGGATTTGGCTAATCATCACCTGAATGAGCTGTTGTGTGGTATAATAATTTGTCCTCTCTTTGAGTTCATCAATTTTTGCTCGTCTTTCGGTTCGAAGGCGCTCTAAAGTTTTCTGATCCCTGCGGTCACCTGTACAATCATGTGATAAAATTTCAGTTCCATGATACGCCAAATATGACCAGAGCACACATAGTAGATTGTCAACAGTTTGACATATCAAACTCTAAAACAGTACATCCAGTTACATAAATAGCACCCCTTATTATAATCCATGTAATGGGAAACCAAATTCTTCCTTATTTGCAGATTTTGCATAAGTTTCACTGCAAGAATAATTCACAGAAAAGTACCAAGAATTTGCAACTTGATTATGTGTAATGATGAGCCATGAGATAACTCAAAACTAAAAAATTCAAGGAATGCTTGGTTCCATTTTTCTTAATACAGTTTTCAAACAAGTTCAAAAACAATAACACAAAACAACCTTTAGAATGTTGGTCAGAAGGTAGACTTAAGAACATTTTTCAGAAAGACATAAGAAATCCAAATTTTTGTATTTCAGTTGATATTACTCGTACATAATCCAACTTTATATATAATGTGAGAAGATTTGATTAGCCAAAAAAGAAAATTGGACAGTCTGAGAGAAATTGTCTGATAAACAATTTGAGTAAAGTACAATCTGAACTGATATCAAAGAGTATATACAGTCCTTTTCCATTGATAATGTGAAAATTCTTTATGGTAACTCAAAACATATTGGAGAAGAATTCATAAGAAGGAGAACATTAAGCTGAGTTTAGTTACAACTCGAAATTACAACTCTGAAAGAAATTCAAATTAATTTAATGGAAGTAAATTAAAGGGTGGCTGTTAGACCACCAGCTAATCTAGAAAAGTTAAAATCAAAGAGAGCTTCTTTTTCTCTGATAAATAAGAGAGTGTATGAATCAACACAAAAAGCGAGAGTACATGGGTCATATACAAAGGAGCACCAAGCAAAAATCAGAAAAGTGGGTACACAAAAAAATACCCCTTCCCTCAACAAAGACCCAACCAATCTATGAAATCAACTACAATGTTATAAACATCATTCATATTCACTTAAATGATTCCGAACTTAGCATTGTACCATTGTATTTTCAAGTGTTCTAAAAAACTATAGAAAACATCAATTCACTGTACTCTGAAGATGTCATTCTTTTAAATATGTTATTCAAAAAGCAATTTTCTGAAAATAGTTAATCAACCACGTTCTTTTTTGGATGTTTACCTTACATTGCTTTTTTTTTTTTTTCTCTCTCTTTTTGAAGAAGGAAAAGAGTTCAAGGAAAATGGAACCAAACTTGCACTGATTTTTCAACTATGTGGCACAAATACAAAGGGAGACTCTCAAACCAATAAAGATGACTACACATGTGGCTTTGTTTATGTTCATTTTTAGAAATACGAACATGCATGAAAGCAGCACAGAGTAGGATCCGTGATGTATGCGACTTTAGAAAACTAATTTATGCCATTATAGAGCAATCAAGATGGTCAATAAATTAGACAGACTTGGAGACCATGTCTATAATCTTTATTCCAACATCCCACTGGCAAGTTTCCATCTACAATCTTCAAAAGGGTGCCCTTTTCATCAACTCCCTGTCTAATGCCCTCCCCAATTTTTAGAGCCAAGAGATAAGCATGATAGGCCAATGTTGAAAGGTATGGAGACCTAATTCTACCATTAGTAATGCAAGCATATCACATATGTAGTTGTAGCTTGCTCATAATTCCCTTTTTTTTATTTATTTTTTTATTTTTTGATAGGTAAACAAATATTGTATTAATAGAAAAAAGGTACACATGACATATACAAAGCAACCAAAGGCCCAAACAGAGTGAATACACAAAAACCAGTAACCACGCACTACGAAGAGTCTAATTAATCCACAAAGTCTAACAACAACAAAGAACCATCCCCACTGTACATTCTAACCTAATCCCATAAAAGATACAAAAAAAAAAAAAAAAAAAACTCTTAATTGTTTGGTCCAAGCTTTCATAATTGTTAAAAGGTTCTCTTGTTTCCCTCCCTCCAAATGGTCCAAAACAGGTATAACAAAACAACCTTCCAAATCTTTTTTCCTTTTTTGCCAACAAAAGAGAGTGCATCACTCACTATACATCAAAAAGAGCAAAAATCAATTGTGACAACATTTGTGCTTTCATTAAATGAAGGGGAATATGATCACTCACTTCTTCTTCTACTTTGCACATATAGCATCTATTAGGAATCCTCCAATCCCTGCTGAGTTAATCTTGAGTCAAAATCCTAACCCAAGTTATTTCCCAAGCAAAGAAACTAACTCTTACAAGAATCTAGGAATTCCAAATTGTACCATAAGGGAACGGCTCTGCTCTCTTACTTGCCAGGGAGGACTAAAAAGCCTTAAGTGAAAAGTTATCGTTCTTTCTCTCCAACCACACCATAATATCATCATTACCCAAACAAATGGAGTGATCATACAATCTCCCAAAAAAGACATCTACCTCCTCCAACTCCCAATCATGTAGTTGACTAATAAACCTCAGACCCCAGCTACCATCGTCCCAGGCATCAATCACCCAAGCATCTTTTGAAGAGGCTATAAAGTAAAGATCCAAAACAGAATCCCTCAAAGTCATGTCCTCACACCACCTGTCCTTCCAGAACTTCACCCCATTCCCAAAACCAACCTTAAAGCTTGTTTTTATCTTTGAAAGCCTCTCAACCATTTCTGATTGCCTTCCATAACCCCACTTCGTACCTCTCTCTCACTTCTTTAGCACATCACCCCACTTCTTCTCGCCCATACTTACCCACAATAACCCATTTCCAAAGGGGATTTCTCACTTACAAATTTCTAAGACCATTTTCCCAAAACCTTGTTAAAGATGGAAAGGTTTCTAAAGCCCAAGTCCCCCTTTCTATTTTTCCAAGCAAACAACAAACCAATTCACTAAATGTGGCTTATTGACCAAAGCCCCCCTTCCCTAAAGGAAGTCTCTTTAAATCTTTTTTAGTCTAACAATTACCCTCTTGAGGATAACTAAAAGGGACATGCAGTAAATGGTTAAGTTGGATAAGGTTTTCTTTATCAATGTTTGTCTTCCACCTTTTGAGAGATACTATCTCTTCCACAAAGCAAACCTTTTTTGAAACGCTCTTTCACCCCTTCCCAAACTGTAGAGGACTTGTAAGGGGCTCCCAAAGGGAGACCTAAATAGGTGTTTGGGAGAACACCCACCTTGCAGCCTAAAACCTCAGCAAGCTCCTTCATATTTGGGACATCCCCAACTAGAATCAACCTACCTTGCACCCACCTTGCTCATAATTCTTACTCCTTGAGCAGGCACCACAGAACCAATGATTTAGAACTCCATTCATGCGCTCTCTTACAGATTCGTTCCCTACTTAATGTTAAGAAGCTTGCTTTCTTTCCAGGCATCATACAACCTATAAAAATGAATTTAATCCATGTTGCTTTCCTAAGGGTTTGAATCCTTGCTTTAGGTGAAGGAGCTTCTAATAGAATACCTTGTGGTAGGCAATAAGCAAAATATGTTTGCCAAAGCTTTTATTTCATCCAACCCATAGTAGTTATCTCCTCCATATTCTAAGGTACCCTGATAATTGACCCATAGTTGACTTAGAAACAATGACGATATTTATACAAGTTACCACAAAGACAATCAAGATTTAACGCTTGCTTTGTGCATATAGGTAAATGTGCACCAATTTTTTTCTGGATTATTCAGGACTATAAGTTGAGCAAACAGAACAAGCAGAGGAAAATGCAGTTAGTTGTGTATCTGATCTATTTCAAATTGACATTAATGCTGTCAAGGGTAGATTGAAGCAAATGTCAGAGGAGGTAGAGGGTATTCTAGGTGGATAAGGCTTGGCTCCTCAGGGGGTTAATCTGGATGCTGAGCAGCTTGAAAAGCTGTAGCTGTTGGAAGAAGGATAAGATGGTCTTCAATGAACTTTAGGTTTGTTGGAGGTATATTAAGTTGGAAATGAGGGGAAATGTTACAGGAAGATATCTTCTATTCTTGGTGTTCTTGAAGGATGGGAAGAAATGCTTTGTGATTGTTCCAGGTGGTTTTAACCTTTTGGATTGGGTGCCTTCGGCTAGAAAGCTGTGGAACCAGGGGTTTAAAGGAGCAAGTGGTTTTGAGTTCCAGTAGAAAGGGCTCTCCTGACTAGAGGAATGGAGCTGCAGCTAAGATTTGATTTGGCGTGAGCTTAGGTCAAAGTAAGCTTAACCACTAAAAATGAATCATTAGTCCACACATCAAAAACCAATATCAAAGGACAACTTGAACATTTAAATAGACATGAGAATGGAAAGAGAAATTATGTTAGAAATCATAGTAGTAAATCTTGAGATACTTACACATTCTTGTGAGGCTTACAATCACTGAATATGCAGCAGAAGACAAACCAGGCAACAGAAACATTGGCAGAACACGAAAAGCCCTCATCTTCCAGTTCAGATCTACGGATCTTGTTGTCATGATAGCATAACCCACTGCAATAACCTGAAAATTGAAGTTAACTCAAGAGAATGCCAGAAACTTCAGAAGTAGCCTACATCAAGTTAGAAAGAATTGTGTATTCATAGATTTAATGCTCAATTAACAGACTTTTCCCTTTTACACTTCTATAAAGGATCAGCTACTAGTCAAAGAAGACTTCTCATTTTATTCCCATATTTCGGTCACTATATATGCTGCATAAAACAATACGTCTGCAAATGGCATCATTGCTTAATGAAATAAACATTTAATTAACAATGCAAGCAGGGGCTCTTTAATTCACAAAAAAGTCACAGCTTTCACACCACTGGGAACTTTCAAGTTGCTTCTCTTTCATACCAGTTAAAACACAAGTGAGGTATGTCTAAATGGGCATTAGTGTTCAACCCAACCACATAAGAAGTTTGTGCCACATCAAAGTATTTCTTGGGAAGTGCAGAAAGAACATAACTGCAAGTTTTCCCATTATTATTGCAAAGAACACATACATGACAATAGTTATCTTATGCCTTCTACACTGATCAATATTATTTGTATATTATTTTTCTTTGGAAATGTGACAGTAGGTATGTGGGCTCCATAAGGAAGATTTTTTGGAAAAAGTGTTTGGCCGACTGGAAGGTCATTAAATTGCTTTATCACAAATATGTAGTGACTAAGGATTTATAATAGTGTCTTAATTGACAGCTACCATTAGTTGGGGCGATGGTTATGGACAAACTTTCTTTCCCTTTTTTTTTTTCTCATTTTGGAGTTGAAGAACAACCAATTAACAATATGTAACTTTAAGCCTGGCAGGAACCCATAACCGCTAATCTATCTATTTACGCTTATTAATATCATTCATAGGTGTTTCTTCCCTTAGGGCTTCCTTGGTTTTTATTTGAAGGCATACCATTATACCATGTTTTGTTGTTTCAGTCACATGCTAAACCATCAAAACAACTCTTTAAACCCTATTTTACTGCTAAATCCTCTTTTATCAAATTTCGGATCACCCTTAACCTTGTTCATAGCAAAACCTAATCCTCATCTTTGAGTGATATGCTGGAGATTATTAAACAGATCCTGCATCAGAGAGGCCCTCACTTTTGAAGACACATGAACTTTGAAATCATTTCACAAAATGATTATTGGGAAAAGACTGCTTAAACAATAAATGGAAGTAGGATTTGCAACAGACCAGGTTGATTGTCTTCAAACACGACATAGATCAACACCAAGAGAAAGGGCAAAATACAAGCAGGACACCTCTTTGCCCATTAAGCTTACGGAAAATGTCAAAGTTCTAATAAAACGAACACTCAGATTTAGCAAGTTGTTAGTAGTTATGATGCCCCAAAAAAAAGCTCTTCAAATCACACCGAAATAAACATACCATCTGATCACACCATTGATGCTCAATGACTCACAAACTAATCAATCTAGCTAAATGTCTATTACTTCGATTCTTTCACCTTCATCCACCCTCTCCACAAGCATCCATGATCAGGAAAATAACAGGATATATAGAAGGAGTATGAATCATGCCCAATTCATAACAAAAAAAAAAAAAAGAGACAGAAAAATGAAGTACAACAACATAGTGATACAGCTGAACCATTAACATTTGGCACAATTTCACTAATATAGTTTTGAGCAATATTTCATGGACACAAAGAAAACAGCAAATTTACCTCCAAAATCACTGACAGTACTATGAGATTCCTTGTCATTGTCCTCGAACTTTGAGATCTCCTCTTCATCCTAGCTAGAACAGAAGCTTCTTCCTTGGAAATGTGTTGCAGCCTTTTCTCAAAATCATCACCATGTCTTCTAAATAGGCCATTCCAAATGCGAGATATGATTCCTCTCCGCTTCTTCTTTTGGACTCCTGTGTCCTTCTCGGCAGCCGATGAACTCTGCCCATTTCCCTGGTCTTTATCAGATTCTTCAGCCATTTATTTTCCTTCACGGTGAGTCAAAATCAGCAGAAGAATCTTAGAGGTGTGTCAACCTACAAAACCCATGTAGTGAAGAAACCTTAAACCCTATAAATCAAACATCAATTTAAAGCAATAATCGGTCATAAACGAGAAAAAAACACGTGAAATCAACACAGATGCTGCAAAATGACGATGATTCTCCGACAAGTGCCAATTACCCCTTTGCCAAGAAGCGAAATCCACCCGTCGGCAGTCACCCTTTTGCCAAAAACACATTAACCATCCATTTTCTCCCAATTTATTCCCATCAGAATCCTAATACCACCACCTTTTCAGGAAACAAACTGTAAACCGGTAAAGCAGAGGGAAAGGAGCGGGATGTGATTGAAAAGAAAGAGAGAGAAAAAGAAAAAAAAAACCCAGATCTACAGATAGAATCTGCAGAAGAAGCCAAAAGAGAAGGAGAAGTTTAATCCTACCTCTGGTCACTGTATCGAACAGCTGTTGCCTATCTTTCTGGGATGTAAAATTAAAATAAATTAGTACTTTCCCGTTTCTCTAATGTCATGGACTTAGGTGTCCATCTTAAGGAAGTGCCCTCAACAGTTTCCAGAACCTTCTTAATGGGGTTGTCACTTCAATCGGAAATGAGAGGGCCTACCAGCACCGTATGACGATGGGTTTTGCTGAAGTTTCAGAGCTCAATCGTCGACATTGTTTGGCTAGAGGCTAGCGTAGCCATTGGGTTTAGCTCCATGTTCCTTTCCAATAAGGGAAGAAACCGACAGCCTCCACAACTATTTTTAAAAATAAAAATAATTTTATGCTTTTAAAAGTATAAAATCTAAGTTTTTGTTGGTCAACTATTTTTTTTTAATAAAAAAAAAAAGAGAAAATTGAAATTTAGAATATTTTTCTATTTCTAAAAACAAAAAATAAGATTTTAAATATTTTTTTAGTTATTTTCATTTGTTACGTTCAAAATAAAGCATTAAAAATAAAATCTTATAAATAAAAATTATTTTTAAAATATATTTAAAAATAAAAAATTGATTACTGTTCTTAAAAATTGTTTTTAAAAATTATTTTTAAAATATAGCCTAAAATTCTTTGATAATTCCCTTTTTTTAGAAAAAAATTATTTATTAACTTATGTTATTTTAAAAAGTAATTATGCAAATATGGAGAATTATTGAAATAAAATTTACATATAAATGTTATTTGTAAGAGATATTTAGAAATATAAAAAATAGTTTTCAAATACATTTTTACTTTCAAAAACATCACAAAAAAAACTATTTATAGAAAACACCATTAGAATTTATTTTTTGAGAGTTGTTTTCAAGGACATTCCTAAATAGACCCTAAGATATTAATTCTATTTGATATCAAAGTTTGCATATGGGTTGTTCAAAGTATATGATAAAATCTAAGAATTTTGGATGATATAGAATTTTTAAACTATTGTCCAAACAAGCCCTCCTCTTTTTTCTTTAATAATTTCAAAACGTGGTTTCTAAATTTACACTAAAATTAGGGTTTCAAACAAAATCAAAATATAGAGTATAAGAGAGAAAGAGGTTATTTTGAACATCAGTTTCAAACTATACCTAAACATTTTCCTATATCATTTGTCTAAAATATGACATTATGTAGCTTAATTACTCCTAAATCTAGTATTGTGCAATCATACAAATTTTGAAATATTTTCAAAAATAATGCAATATGAAAATCATTTTTTTTTAGAAATGATTTCAACAAGCATTTTTTTTTGTTATATTTTTATTTTAATTCATATATTTTATTTTTATTTTAATGCATATTTTTTATTATATTTTTATTTATATTACTAAGATTTTGTTATATTACTTTTTAATGGTGAAAATTTGATTTTTAGAAAAGATTTGGAGTCACCACTTATTTTTGTTTTATTTTAAAGAGAAAACAAAATAAGAAAGAAAACATTGTGTAATTCCTTATTTGAAAAAGACATGTCTACAAAAATCGAGTCGGGTTTGAGGGTTAGGTTACCTATCTAGAAGGTACGGTAATAAGACGTAGCACACCTCAAAACCCCTAAAAATGGGTCTCTACTAATCAATTAGGGCAAACATGGCAATTGATTGGGAAGTCAATGGATACCAAAAGAATATGTAGATGGGAGTGTGAGATTTAAAGGGAGATTGTGTGTGCCAAGGGATGTAGAGTTGAGGAATGAACTTCTAATAGATGCTCATAGGGCAAAGTATACCATCCACCTAGGGAGTACCAAAATGTATCAAGACTTAAAGAGACAATTTTGGTGGAGTGCGATGAAAAGAGACATTGCTCAGTATGTAGCCATCTGTCAACAAGTGAAAACTAAACACTATAAGTCTGCATGGTTGTTGCAACCTTTACCTATACATAAGTGGAAGTGGGATCATATCACTATGGACTTTGTGATAGGGTTGCCAAGAACTAGAAGCAAGAAAAATGGAGTTCGGGTAATTATGGACCGTCTTACTAAGTTAGCTCATTTTCTAGCCATGAAGACTACTAACTCCATGAACTCTCTCGCTAAGTTGTATATACAAGAAAGTGTGAGGTTGCATGGGATACCTTTGTCTATAGTGTCTAACATGGACCTTAAGTTTACTTCTCAGTTTTGGCAAATTTTACAAAGGGCTTTGGGTACCCAATTGAATTTTAGCACCACTTTTCACCCTCAGACAGATGTTTAGTCAGAAAGAGTAATCCAAATTTTAGAAGACATGTTAAGGGCTTGTGTTTTGAACTTTGGAGGGAATTGGGCAGATTACTTATCTTTGGCAAGTTTGCTTATAACAACAGTTACTAATCTAGCATCAGCATGACACCTTATGAAGCACTCTATGGGAGACCTTGTAGATCACCCTTGTGTTGGACAAAGTTGGGTGAGAGTCATTTGTGTGTTGAAATTGATAATTTTCAGTTGGATCAACTTTATAGTAGAAAATTTCTTAGGATCGTAGAAATTGAAAATTTTTGAAAACAGAAAGCGAAAAAAAAATTAAAAATGAAATAATTAAAATTAATTAAAACAAATTAAGTAAAAATTAAATTAAATTGCTTAATAATAAATTAAAGAAAATTAAAATTTTGTGGTAGCGTTTGATAATTTATTTTGTGTGTTGTTAAAAAATGAATTAAGAACGAAAAATGAATTGAATTGAAGAAAAAGAAAAAAAAACAACATAATATAAT
This sequence comes from Vitis riparia, assembly GCF_004353265.1. NCBI lineage: Eukaryota > Viridiplantae > Streptophyta > Magnoliopsida > Vitales > Vitaceae > Vitis > Vitis riparia. Next base: position 2,128,293 of record NC_048432.1, on the reverse strand, counting down.
ATGTTATATTAGTGGTCATTTGGTCTTTGGGAGGATTAAAAAGCAAGGAAAAGAAAAAGAAATAAAAAAAAATGAGAGGGAAAACTTATAGAGGGCATCGACGACTGTGAGAAGAGAACACGTCGTCGTTCTTTGGCCGACCATTTCGACAGTCAAACATGTTCCTTTTCACGTGAAATTTTGAAGGAACATTCTACTCGACACGAAGAACATTTGTACGGTGTCGAATTTTGTTTCAATAGTTGGATTGTTAGATCTATAGTAGGGAGATTTAACCCTTAAACTTTTATTTAGTGCCTTTTTCTTTAAAAAAAATTATAAATCTTGTTGTTGGAAATTAAATATGTAATATTTATGATGCGGGAAATTTTATTGGGTAATTTAGGAATTTCATTGGAATTTTCATTGGAATTTTCATTTGATAATAGAAGTGTTTAATTGTGAAAAATAATTGCATTTGGTTATTGGAATTTATTGGGATTGTTGAGAAATAATGGAATTTTGGTAGAAATTATGTTTAGTTGATATTTGAATTATGGAGAATTTATTTGGTTATTTTTGGTAATTTAATTGTGGATAAATAATTGTATTTGACTATTGGAATTTATTAGGATTGTTGAGGAATAATGGAATTTTGTTAGAAATTATGTTTAGTTGATATTTGAATTATGGAGAATTTATTTGGTTGTTTTTGGTAATTTCATTGTGGAGAAATAATTTTATTTGATTATTGGAATTTATTGAAATTGTTGAGAAACAATGAAATCATGGTATAAATTGTAATTTTATTTATATTTGAATTAGTGGTAATTTCATCTAATATTTGTGACACTTGTGAATGATGATAATTAATCTCATTGCATTTCATATGCATCATGGTTGTGTGAAGAAAAAAAAAAACTGTGAAAGGTGCATGAAATGGAAAACTAAAAATAAAAATAAAAATAAAAATAAAATAGTAATGAAAAGTAAAGGCCTGTGAGAGGTGAATTAAGAAGAAAGTAAGATCTCTAGAGTGAAATACCCAAAAATCTACCTCGAGAAGACTCCGAATGGGCAATGTATTTGGGTACAGACGCGTATCCTTCGGTGAAAGCCCGAGAACAATAGTGCATTATATGACTGTGTCATATATCCACATGCATTTTATTTAATTGTTGAAAATTATTGAATTGCTATAATTATAGAAATTAAAATATTTGGGTTGATCAATTATGGTGGAATGTTTATTTTGTATTCATTTGAATCTTATTAATCCCAATTAACCCCTTGGGTGTAAGGAACCCTACTAAGCAATGTGGAATGCTCACCATTTCCTTCTTAAATCTTTTTAGATGTAGATGTAGCTCCTAATGATTAGTAAATGGGACATAGAAGACTTGAGGATGCCCCAGGAGATTTTGGAGCAACTTAGAGGATTTTGTTATCCTTGGTTCTGTTGGGTTATTAAAACATATTCTAATAGATTTTTTTAAATTATGTAATCGTTTATAAACTGTATTTTGAATTAAACTTGCTTTATTGTGGACACTTTTGTTAGACTTTGGTTAGAGATCTTATTGATATTAAATTGTTTGTTGCTCTTGAGTAGTCGTTGTATTTTGATAAATGGGAATGTTAGTTGGAGGAAGCTTTAGTGTGTTTATGTTTAAAAAAACAAAATAAAATCAAAGCGTTTTGGTTGATTGCCAACTTGGATTAGGAGGAACCCTTAGGGTCAAACCTTTAATCTGGGGTCATGGGCTAGATTCTGGGTCGCCTAGAATTTAGGTCGTGACAATGAATCAAGTTAGGCCCACTTAGTGCCATATTTTGATTTTGCATGCAAAGCTTTCAATCGCGATACACAATGAACCAGAAATCACACTCTCATCATCTTCCTTCCTTAGCTATATTTACATTGATAATTTCCTCTTCTTCATTCACCTAGATAAGCTTTTTTTACTTTGCGTCATCTTCATCATTTGCACATCCAGCAGTTGTAGGCTTTGAAAATGGCACAGCCAAAAGTGGCCATGTAAGCCATCTACAAGTGGGGTCCAGGATTAAGAGTGGGTGGATGGGTAATTAGGGAATGGGTGGAGAATATTGGCAGTGTTGGGGAAGCTAGGTCGGGTAGGTGTGTGAGGTTATTAGTGAGCTTGAGGATGGGTTAGATTGATGGTGGTGCAAATGGGAAATGTGTGTGAAAGATGGGAAACGATGGATATGAAGGATAGAGACACGAGTAGGGTGATGTGGGGTAAGCTGATGGTGGTGAGTGTGGTGATTGGTTTAGTGGGTATGAAAGGTGGAGAGGTGGTGATTTTTATCCTAAGGTTTCATGCATGGAGTTGTTTGGCCTAGGATTTGGATTTAATGTAGAAAGGAATTCGAATGGAGAGTTTTGGAAAGGCTTTGGGTGGCCATGCATAAACGGTAGGTATCAAGGATAGAGATATGGGTAGGGTGATGTGGGGTAAGTTGATGGTGGTGAGTGTGGTGATTAGTTTAGTGGGTATGAAAGGTGGAGAAGTGGGAGTTTTATCCTAAGGTTTCATGCATGGAATTGTTTGGCCTAGGATTTGGATTTATTGTAGGAAGGAATTCGAATGGAGAGTTTTGGAAAGGCTTTGGGTGGCCATGCATGCATGGGTCACATGTACGTGGGGTAGGGTGAAAAAAATAGGGTAGGAAATAAGCGGTGGAGTGAAGGAAGATGTGGGCTTGGTGATTGTAACACCCGGGTTTTTAATGACACGTCAAATTCATGGAGTATAAAGTCTTTCATAAAATTGTTAGTCAAATGGTCAAAAAGAATGGTGAAGGCCCATGTGTTAATATTTAATTGGGAGATATTTTGAAAAAGTTGGTCAAAAGTCAATAATTTGAAAATTTCGCCATGTTAGATGCAAAGAGTAGGAATTTCAAAAATTAAATTTAAATTTGAAGAAAAATTTAACCATCAAATATATTGTGAGAATTAATTTAATTATTATTGGATAATTATCAGAGAATCATAGTAAGAAAAACTTGGTAACAAATTATATTATTTCAAATTGTTATAATGGATAATTAAAAAGAAATTGAATTTAATTTTATAACGAATCAATTTAACTTTTATAATTGGAATTACATCTTATAAAATTACAAAACATCAAACAAAATTGAATTGAAATTAAATTAAGATTAAATCATAATATGTTAATGTAGAAATATATACAAAAGGGTAAGTTAATTAAAAGTGAATTTTATGAATTTAACTTTTGAAATTTTGATGTGATTGAATAATTTGACAAATGAAGTAAATTAAATAAAAGTTATACCAAAAGGTTGAGAATTTGATTTTTATAAATTAAATGACTAAATAATTTATGAAATTAAGTTTTAGAATATTACTTAAATTTTTGTTGGTAAATAATTATTGGTAAAATTAATGGGTTAAAGGTTATTATGAATTTCAACTTCTTGGATACCGAAAAATTATTTTATGTTTTAAACATTTTATGAAATTGAGTTTTTATATATATATATATATATATATATAATTAATGAAATCATGTTCTAAATGAATTTTATAGTAAAAATGTTTCAGATAATTAAAGTCAAATTATTATTATTATTTTTTAAAAAAAGTAGACTTGAAGTAAATTTAATTAAGAATATAATGGTATTTTTCGTAAGACGAAAAATCATAAGTCGTGTATAATTTATAATTGTGGAATGTGGAATAAAGAGTAATAGTTTATTTTGTTAAAAAAAATGATGTGGGTGGTATTTTCAAATTTATTTAATAATAATAATAATAATAATAATAATAATAATAATAATAATAATAACTATATATATAAGTGGACTTGTGGCATGGGAGGCAAAGAAAAGAAACGATAGGGGGAGACGCAAGGGAGTCATCGTCCACATGCCTCCATCGATTCAATGGTGAAACGACCTTCAATCATGACGAAATTTCAAACAGTAATAGTCTTCAATGTGGTGAACACTTCTATTAAATCAGATTTTCAATCCCATAGTTGGATTTTACTATATAGGTAGGGGTGTGTTTTTCCTAAATTTCTCTCTCGACTTTTTTGGAGCTTTTCATTTTACTTTTATTTACTTTCAAAAACCTTTATGGAAATGGGTGAGTTGTTGGGTTGTATTAGATCATTATATAGTTTTCATTTAGGTTGTTTTTTTAAAACCCTAAACGTGTAAAGTGATTTGGTTTTGCTTTAAAAATGTTAAATGAGAAGTGGATGAAAGTTTAATGCAAGATAAAAATATTAGAATTGTTGATATTTAATTGTTGTTCTTGTAATATAATTTAATGGATTGTTGTGGTTGTGGAAAAAAAAAATTGGAATATTGGTTGATATATTTTTGTGATTGTTGTCATGTTATAAATTATATAAATTTATTGATTATATATTAATGTTGAAAATAATGGAAATTATTTATTGAAATTTTTTTAGTGTTGAGATATGTTTAAAATGATTGTTTTATATTATTGAGATTAGTGGAAATAAATAAAATTAAGGTATAAATTATGTTTTGTGATATTTGGATTACAGAGAAATTTTCTTTGATATTTGGGATGATATAGTGCAAAAAAAAAATGTTATGTTGGTTGTTGGAAATTATTAAATATGTTGGGAATAAATAAGATTTATGTGGCTAAGGTTTAAATTATGTTTTGATGATATACAAGTTAATTGTAAATTTTTTGTGTTGTTTGTGGTGATTAAAGTAAAGAAAAAATGTTGTGTGGATTGTTGGAAATTATGAAATATAATGAGAGTAAATGAAATTATGTCTTGAAAAATTGTAGATGTTAAAATATGATTTGATTTCAATTCATATGCATCATGGTTGTGTGAAAATAAAATAAAAATAAAAATAATTGAACAAATGGTTGTGTGAAACAGAAATAAGAATGAAAAGACCCTGAAAATGGAAAAAATGAAAAGAGAAGAGAAATGAGAAATAGAAGGCCCTATAAAGGGTGAATTAAGAAGGGAGTGAGATCCATAGGTTGAAAAACCCAAAAATTTACCTCAGAAAGACTCCGAATGGGGAGTGTATTTGGGTACGGACCCGTATCCTTCGGTGAATGTCTGAGAACAATAATACATTGTTTGATTGTGTGTAAGCATTTGCATCATGTTTGTATACGGAAGAAGGATTTGTATTATTTATCAATGGTATATTTCAATATATTATTCAAGACTAAAATAACTTATTTATTTTGTAAATTTAGAATTGTTGATATGCTAGATATATGATGGAATAAGAGAATTGATAATTTTGATTGGTTTAAATGTGTATAGTTGTGGTTCATTGAATGTATGCAAGGTAGATGTAAAATTACATTTTGACATATGTTTGTGTTTTATTGACCTAGAATTTCTATACTATTTGGGTGGAAAACACCATACTGAGCAATGTGGAAATGTTCACCCTTTTATTTTCTAAAATTTTTAGATGCATATATAGTTTTTAAAGGGTCACAGAAAGATCCGAAAGTGTTCCAGAAAGCAAAAGAACCATAATAATGGTTGTTTTTAATTTTTAGTACCTTTTATACATGTACTAATTTGAGTTATATGGACTTTTGTAAGTTAAATTATATTTTGTTACCTTGTAAAACATTTTGTGAAATATTCTTTTGACTTAAAGATTATTATAAATATTTGAACTTTTGGGTGGGAAAATAATTAGTGGATTTATTATACTTGTGAACAAGTGATGGTTGGTTTTGGAGATAAATAAAATAAAGTAATATGATATAGTAAGTCTTAGCTTAGTAAATTTATTTGGGGTTAGATGTTGTTTTGTTGAAAAAAAAGGTTATCAAATTGATTGCCAGCTTAGATAGACGTAACCCTTAGGGTCAAACCTTTGACCTGGGGTCATGAGTCGAATTTTGGGTTGCCTAGAATCCGGAGCGTTACAGTGATGAGTGAAGTTAAAGGTGGTACATGGAGTTGCAAGCATGGGAAAATAATGGGGCATGGCACATGATAGCTACATCTCCAGATATTGGAGTGAAACTATAGCTATGGTGAGGTGGGTGGGAGAAAGTGGTGGTCGTGTGGGCTATGATGGGCTAAAAAATAGTGTGGTGGTGGGTGGAATGAGTGGTGGAAGAGCTGGGTTGGGTAGGTGTTTGAGGGCCCATATTGGGTGGAAAAAAAAAAGTTGGGTTCATCATGCAGAACACAAACTGAGAGGGGGAATTAGGTGCTCAATACAAAGAGATAGAATGTGGTTATGCATGGTGTAGACCTGCATTTTTCACGTGCGTCCCTACTCAATGGCAAGACTCACTTTTATTGGAGAAAAATTAGTTTTGGAAAAGTCGGAGTCGCCATTTATTTTATTTTATTTTTAAAGGGAAAATAAAATAAGAAAGAAAACCCTAATAAAGTGACTCCATAATTTTTTTTAAAAAGTGTATTTGAAAAACCCGAGTCTATGTATGGGATTCAGTTACCTATTGGGAATGTACCTCTAAAAGGTAGCACCCCTCTAAGCCCTACAACGGTCTCTATTGACTAAGTTGAGAGAGATGTGGTAATTAATTGGTTGATCATAGATACCTAGGCAGGTTAAGTGATTTCAAAAATAGCATGTCAAATAAGAAAAACCAATCATAATCATAAAGAAGATTTAGGGTGTGTACCTGGACTGCTTCTCACGCGCTATCATAAAACATCAAAGTTAGTATAGAAATGTAGCACACAACATTTGTTTTAATCAGAGCAAATCAAACGATCAAACGTATATTAAGGCAATCAAGCATAACATCAAACAAGGCCATAGTACACAAAGACATGGATATTAATGGAATTTTGAAAACGGGGCGATGGAGAGTGTACCTGGACAACTAGCTGAGCGCTAAAATGAGGAACAAGGTTAGCACAATAACGGGTGTAAAATCATCTCATGAATTCACAAAGAGGAAACACAATCAGTCAAATATCGAACAAACAATAGTGAAGAAAATATCATGGATGTTGGGCCCCACCAAAGCCCTAATTAATGTCGCATGAATTGATTCTATGAATTCCATTGTTTGGAATCACGAAGTTTGTTCATGCTTGTTGAAAATCAAGAAAATCAATTGAAAACACTGAAAATGCATAACATAAAGAAAATGGCAACAAGAGGTTATTGAAATCTGGATTTTATGCCTAGATATTTGAGGATGAAATCTGAGAATTAAAGATTATTTTGGTGAAAAAGATTTTAAAGACTTGAATCAAAACTAGTAAGATCATAAAGAAAAGAAAAAAAAAAAACACAAGAGAAGGAAAGCGTGCACTGAGGCAGTTAATGCTGGAGCGAGGTTCAGACGGGTACTGTGACTATACAGGATCTTTGACTGCATTCTGCCCTTTTTAGTACCCAAACCAAAAGTTTCAACTCTCCTTCTAAGCATTTTAGTCTGACAAGTCTTATTGTGCCTGAGGGAATTGTTGTTGTAATTGAAGTTGAAGAGAGGGTTGAGTAGACTACCTAAAGGCTCGTCTTATTGTGGATTCCCAAAGTTTGAAAATCATTCTACAATTTGAAGTTCTACTTCATTTGTAGTCTTTCTATCTTCTTTGGATATAACTTCCCCTCAAAGAATAAATAGCACACAGAAATCGTTTTTTTTATGCTTCATTGAACCATATTCTTATCTCTTTAGGTGCATTGGAAATTCGTATTCTAGTTGCTAGCATAGCACAATGATTCACCAAAATTTCCCATGAGCATGCTGAGCAAGATTTACAGGGGCAGCCTTATTGAGAGCTTTGGAATTTTTACGGTCTTTATATTTCAACTCTAGAAAATTATCTATAATAGACATTGCTTCAACACACTAGAAAGAATTCAAAACAAAGATGCATGTGCACTCCTGAGTGGCTTAAAGATGACCCCATCTGAAACTCAAAGCCTATAGAATTCTCCTACAACATCCTCACTTCTCAGCTGCTATGAGAGGTGATATTGTCATAAACAAACACCTCTTGCTTCAGAACTGCAATCTCTTTTATCAGATTCTCAGTAGGCCAGGCACTAAGCTTGCATTTTTTTTATAGCATTTTCATAATTATGATATGTGAAAGACCAGACAGTATTCAGCTCATTCTCCGACCTCTCCAATGAGTCTTTAGGATGAAAATTCCCGATTTTTGCCATTCCCAAACCTCAACTAAAATTGGACAAATGTAGTTATTTGATTATGATTGGATACCGATATTATGAATGATCTACCTTCACCTTTCATGAGTTTTTTTTTTTAATCCCAATGCATAAGCTCTCAATAACAGTGTTTTTTTTTTTTTTAACAACCTAGAATATATGGACTCATGGGGCCTTCATAGCATTAATGGAATCATGTGTCTCTTCTTGGGATGACAATTCTTGTCTCCACATAATATAAGAACACCACCCTGTTTGTGGATTATCTTTTCACTCGTTTTATCCTTGGGTTGGGTGCGCATGTCTTTCATGTCAATTGTGTAGACACCTATGCACCTCAAAAGTTGCACTTATTGCGGGATGCATCCACGGATATGTGACCCTTCTCAACTAGACCCTACTATCTATTCTCAATGTAGAGCTGTTGTATCTGATAGATGGTATTGGCTACAGCTATCTGACACATCATTAGAGACATGGGATGACGACTAGGTCTTTGTACTGATCTTTAAATGAATCATCTTCTGTAAAAACTCTCTAAAAAGAATGAGAACAACTCCATAATAACATATTGTAATGACGGTTTCAAACTTCTGAAACACTTGATTTCTTTGCCGAACAAAAGAACAAAACCTGTCTATGATTCCAATTTATTCATCAAGAGCAAACTAAAGATCCCCTTGATGTCATAAGCAGCTTCATCAATTTCAACTACCACAGGTGTGAAGTCTTCTTTGCCATCATGAACCCCATTACTCCTCGACCAATGAAACTAATACATTCCACATACCTGATTTGTTTGTGATTTGATTTCCCAATTCTTGATTTTCTTTTGCTGAAGCGAAATTCTATTGTCTTTCAAGTGTCTCTAGAAGCTAATCGTGCGGTCTTGAAGTTTCAGCCTGCAATATGGCTTGCTTCCTCTATTCATAGAAATTATGAAATGGTCTAAGCCAATCAAGAATTTTTAAATTTACAAACGTGTGTCAATCTAAAAGTCTTGGAAACTAGCCAATATCTTCCTTCTCTTTACTCTGCTTCTGACACAAATTGGTTGTAAGTAGATTTTGTTTGTTTCCACAAAGTACTAATGGTCAGTGGGGCTGGGTGATGTTGTATAAAACCTACCTTTTGTAGATTAGGGTATCGTGTAGCGCAATAGACATTATTATTTCATAAAACTGGGAAAAATTAGGCCAAGGCAAAAGCTTCAGTAGGGCTTTAGTTCAAGACTCCTCCATAAATAATCAGCAAATTCAAGATTTTTCTATATTCTATGAACCAGAACTGACACATGAAAGATACAAAATTGGATCAATCATTCATCATTGATTTCTACAACATCTAATTTTATTGATGGCCATCATTTCTTTGTCTTCAAAATCCATTTTCGTTGCAATCTCAAAACTAGTTTTCAAACCTGATCCGCGTATTAGTGGATACTCATCCGTGAAAATTGATTGCATAACCAAATCTGGCAAACCTCTATCAAACGATTGGAAACAAACCGAGGACCTTCATCGTATATAAAACTCCAAATGTTTCCTCAAAATTGGTAATGGATAAATATAGGCAAAATCAGATGGAGAATTGGAGGGATTGCATCTCGTGGCTTTCTCAAAATTTTCCAATTTACAAGGACCTAAAAAAAAAGGATAATGCACCAAAAGGCTGAAAAGTGGCATGGAAAGTGAGACAGTCAAATATGGGAATTCCATCTAAATCAAAGCCTTGTAACGAAGGAAACAACTGCAACTTTTGGGTGACCAATACATAGCCCTCCATCCTTGCATTTCAAATAATTAAATGGCCATATGAAGCCACATCTATACGCCTAAGCCTCATGGCTCTCTTGTTTACTGAATCTAAATAGTCCTCATCAAATAATTTCTCAATTGCGAGAACTGATGCCAGCGGATTTTGAAACTCTTCTGTAAGTATAATTGACCATCACTATATCGTGAGCCTTCACCCAATGAATATTGAACCATCGTTTGCTCTGAATGAATTGATAATTCTGTATGTAGCCTCTGTGCTTAAGGTTTTACGCTCCTATTTTGCGATGAAGTAAATTGTTGCACTGCATTGTTGAACCTCTGATTATGTTCTTAGAATGCTAGTAAAACTGACGTTATATCCAATTGGAAATTCCAAGCGGGTCTATGAGATGTTGAACATGTAGCTAACTAGTATATAAGACAAGCATTGTAAGGGTTCTAAAGAAAATGAAGACTTCTTCAGGTTAATTCATGGGTGTATTCTGGCTCATTGGTTCAAGAAAAGTTATCAGCTCATCATGGGTGTTATTAGATTGAGCAGGAACAATGAATGTTTGAAAACAAATCCTTTTGTACAGTTTGCAAAATTTAGAAGAATGGGGGACATGAGCATATTCGATCTTTATTTGGCATAAGTTCCTATTTTCCATAATTCACCAAGAAGTCAAATCACATCCTGGCCATCGTACAGTATGCGGGTTTTCAGTTTGTTGCTGCCTTTATAGATCACAAGTTCTATATTTTTATCAAGCCTCGGTAAATCTGGAATCTTCCTCACTGACCCATTACAATGTCTTGGAGTCAACCATCCGACGTCTAGCCTTCAATCCATTAACATAGGGTTATAGGACTGAAGAAGCTACAACGAGATCCACAAAAACATAGAAACAACACCACCAGGAGTACACTGAACATACTGCGATTGCTTTACATCTTATCTCTCATATCACCACCTTTGTCAATGCCTCAAAACATACTCAAATATTGTAAGACAAGGACTGGACGATCTAGTGTAGAAAAGGGGTAGAGGACATAGGTAAAAACATAGTAAAACTCAGGGGAAGAAAGAGAAGAAAAGCAATTAGTTAAAGTGAATAATCTATTTCAAATGCTAATCCATGGGATAAAATAGGGAAATGATTCAAAATAGGATTTGAATAAAAAAATAGCGCGATTTCTAACATCGAATCCGAAGATGAACACATATGCAAATTATTTTCTGATGGAATCAATGGCATTAACAGAATGAAGAACATAGCAAACAAATAAAGAACCAATTTCAACAAAATAATTTGTGGCCCTTTCCGTCCACACCAATCAACAAAATATTGAATACTCCAAAATGACCAAAAAGAGAAATGAAATATAAGTAAGAATTATGAGAGTAACAAGAAGCGTACCTGGACAGTCTTGGTTGCAATCGCTCCTTTCCCGGTCCTTTGTGCTTTCCCCAAAAATCCGTCAAAAACTTGATTTCTCTTTCTTTCTCTTCTCCTCACGAATTCTTCTTGAAAACCCGTGAACCTTCGGTCCCATTCTTCTCACAAAAAACCTCTACGAAATCCTCTTTTTTTTTTGTCCCCTCTGTTTTTTCCTTTTTGTTGCACTTGTTCAGATCTTCCTCTTCCAAAATGTAGACTGAATCTCCAATTTTCTCCAAAATTCACTTTGCTGGATCTTTACTTACCAAAATGCCCTCTTTATTTTTTTTCATACCATAATCTTTCTTTCTTCTTTCATTCCTTATTCACTTCGATATTCTACCATCTTCTGAATGGCAACTTGGCGTCCTCCCTTTCAGAATGTGCATTCTTCCCAAAAAAAAAAAAAACCAATATTAAATCAAGATCAAAATCAAAATAAATAAATTGAGATGGGGAATCATACAAAATAAGAAATGAAGATCAATCACATGCAAGTTAAACAAGCCATGCAATCAAGCAACCATGCAAACCATGCAGAAATGCCTAAAGGTGACCTAAGTGAGCCAAGTAAACCTAACTAGGCTAAGGTGTGCCTAGATGGGCCTAAGGGGGTTCCTAATGGGTCGGGGTGCATAAATGGGCTAGGTGAGCCTAGATGAGCTATCCTAAAAAATGATAAAAAAAATCCTAGGTCTAATTCGAGACCGTTAAGGGCCACAATAAGGGGTCAAATAAATCCCTCAACTAGAGTCTCTAAGATGGCTAAAAAATGGTAAGTAGTATGAGTAGCAATGGGCCACCAAGGAATTGCTGTGGAGCATTGGAAGTGAACTTAAAGACATGTGCTAAAGCGACAAAATAGAGGGTCTAAAAATATAGCCCTCTTCGATAGAGATCACGAGTGTAGAGAATGTGAGTTGAAATACGAGTAATGAATGGAACGAAATGAACTATACTAAAGAACTAAATAAGAACCAGAGATTTTGTCCTAGCACATGACGAGAGTCAGCTCGAAACATGGGGTCACAATTACAAAAATGGAACAACTCTATGTGAGAGAATGGCAATGAGGGATGAAAAACATACAATGAGTAGCACAAAGATGGCAAGGGGTGAAAAGACCGACTCAAAGTCATGGATGAGATGAATGACTCTAGGTCAAGAGCACGAGACCCTAAATATAAAGGAGAACTTTAGGTCACAGATGAAATAAAGGACTCTAGGTTAGGAACTTTAGGCTTTAGATGCCATAAATGACTCTAGGTTAAAAGCTTAGGGTTTTAAATGATATGGATGACTCTGGGTCAAAAGCTCTAAGCTTTAAATGGTATGGATGACTATAAGTCATGGATGAGTAGAACGACTTTGGGTCGTGAGTTCCAAACTTTATATGCTAAGACTGACTTTGGGTCATGAATGAAAAGAACGACTTTGTGTTGTGAGCTCAAGGCTCTAAATGCTAAGAATGACTCTAGGTCATAAATAAGAATAACAACACAGGGTCGTTAGCTTAGGGCTCTAAACGCTAAGAATGACTCTGGGTCATGAATGAGAAGAATGAATCAGGGTCGTGAGCTTAGGACTCTAAATGGATAGCCGATCAGGATGCTTTCTGGCTCATGGTTTTGGGTTGAGGCCACTCACAAGTGGTTAGAATGATGGGAACGAAACATCTTAGGGATGTGAAAGATATGAACGAATCCGGGTCGTGAGCTTAGGGCTTGGGATACCATGAATGACTCCGGGTCATGGATGAAATGAGTGACTTTGAGTCACGATGAATAGCTCAGGGCTATGTGAAAGACTCAAGGCTATGAGCTCCAGGCTCTATGACTGATCGACTAGAAGTAGAATGCGATACGCAAACTCTAGGTCAAACTACTTATGGGCGACCAAATGATGAAGGCTTAGCTTAGGGTTGGAAAGACTACAGGTCTTAAGGAAATGATAGCTCAGGGCCTAGAAGGAATGGATAGCTTGGGGCTACCAGACTCAAGGCCTAAAAGAAGGAGGATAGCTCAGGGCTACGAGGCTCAGGGCCTAAGAAGAAAGGGATAGCTCAGGGCTAGGAGACTTAGGGCCTAAAAGGAACAAATAAAGAAAGCCAACTCGAAAGTGGATAGGAATTAAATGGGCTTAAAGTAGTATACTTAAAATGCCAAGGGTCGGACTACTAAACTTAAGAAGTGAAATATGCCTAAGTATCAAGGGTGCCCGCACTGCTAAAACAACCAGTAAATCAATCATCCGCTGAAATCAATGGGTCAGAAACCGATGCATCATGATAAACCTCTAAAAAGTCTAAACTAAAAGAACTCTCTATGTTTGAAAAGTTGCTTTGTCGATGAATCTCAAAAGGTAAATCTCAAAGTGTGTACATCACGACTCATCTAAAAGCAAATCTCAAAGTGCACAAAAATACTACTCATCTAGATAACCCAATCTGCAAGGTAACAATGACGAAAGCAATATATCTCATGAGCATCTAGCTAAAGGATCCATCAAGACTCCTCAAGTGAAACCTAATGTGATTCATCTCTATCTCAACAAAACCATGTATGGAAGTCCTGATATCGTCGATAGTCAAAAGTCATAGACTAGTGCATAATCTAAAACCAAGTTGGCCATTGTCTCAATCTCAAGGATACTCAAAGAAAATAGGGAAATATGCCCCAGTATAAGACCTGATGTCAAAGTCATGAGGTAAATAATCAACATCAACCATCCATCCTCATACCACTATGCAAAGAAAATCTCAACAAGGAAAGAAGAATATGCCCCTAGTATGGATATCTGATGTATAATAAAGAATCTATCAAGATCCATCAAACATCTCTATAACCATAAACAGGGATAGCTATACCACCTAACAACAACTAAAAACCTCATAGAAATGTGGAAATATGCCCCAATGTGGAAATTTGATGCACAATCAAAATGATGAATCTGATATCATCAATGAACTATCTCTAAACTCAAAAATCCATACGCCAAGTGAGAGAGAGAAACCAAATGCTTCCAAAAGTATCTTCCATAAGAGAAAACATAGTAACGACTATACTTTAACCAATCTACAAAACTCTGTCCAAGTGAAGACTAACAAAGATAACGTCTGATCTCATGGCCTCCAGGTGGTCTTAAGACACAGGACGTAACGTAGGCCAGGGTGAAAAGGCAAAGAAACAAAAGAAAACTAGGCTCAAATACCCAATGATCAAACTCATATACTTATGTATAGTGTACAACACATAAGAGAATCTTATGAGCATGTGAACTTAAGAGGAGTCGATGGTAATATCAATGGTGAAATGACAAAAAAAAAATGGTCAAGCCATCAGTGGATCATGAAGAAAGGTGTCGAACCGGGAAGGTGTATAGGTGTTGGAATGGGACGAAAAAAATGAATAAATAGTAGGAAGAAATTATGGGAAATCAAATGAAGGTAGTGAGAATGTAAAAAGGAATGATGAGCAACGCATATCAATACAACAAAGGTAAATCATATCACCCATAATGGAGTTGTAAAGAAGACACTAATTCGAAGACCTTAGTGAAAGGTTACTCAACTTTCATACTTATAAAGTACAACAACTCTAATCCAAGAAACAAAAGATCTCACAAAATTCAAATCTCTCACGAAAAACTTTCATTCCTCCAATTGCATAACGAAAGTGACTCAAGGAGTGAAAAGTCCTCATGGAAACTCGCACAAACCCTCAATGATAAACCCAATAAACAACCCTCAAATAACAACACATGCTCATTGGAGTAGGATATCAAGTATAAACATCACTGCACTTTTTTTTTTATATATTATTTTATTAGTATTATTATTATTATTATTATTATTATTTTTCTTTTTTTGGTGATGAATGCACATACCCTGGTCATCAATAAATCATACTCCAATGAGAAACTACAAGGAATGAATAAACTCTCTCAAATCACTGATGAACACATGAAACCCCATTCCATGAGACAACCTCTCAAGCTAAAATCTCTAAATCAATGTCAAATGATGAAATGAAGGGAGTGGTACGACTACCCTCTATGCATCAATATGTGAAGAATCATCATTCCAAGTGAATAAAATATGAAATGTAGTCACCAATGATAAAAGCCAGGATTGAGATGAAAATTTGAAAATAATGGAATGTAGCATATAGGGAGATGAGGTGATACTAGCAAGGATGAGGAAGATAAGCCTATAAGTTCAAAGCTAATGAGACTTTCCTAACAAAGCATAACTATACATCAAATGGCACCAACCCGGGTATAGAAATGATAAGCAGGGCTATAAAAAAAAAAAGGCTATAGCATACCATATGAGACTCAATGAGCTAGCAACGGTCTAATATCTCAAAAGGTGATAAGGTGTAAGACTGACTGAAATGATGGTCACCCATCCTGCAACCATAATTTCAAATGTTTTACTTTTTCTATTGATCCACATTGGTAGGCTCTGAAAACTGGTTTCCATCTAAGTCGATCAACCATGTAGCCCCTTCTGGAGTTAACTCTCGAATAACTTAAGGCTCATTCCAACTAGATCTAAACTTCCTTCTAGGGTCTCCAACCAAACCTCTAAGAATCCTTAAAACCAAATCCTCTTTCTATAATGGTCTAGGCTTGACCCGTTTTCTGAAGGCATGAGCCATCTTTTTCTAATAGGCCTGAACATGATATGTTACTCTAAATCTCCTATCATCTAAAAAGTTAAGCTGATCAAATCGAGCATGGGCCCATTCTGTCTCAGAAATCTATTGTTCAAGGACTACTCTCTATAAACCTATTTTTGTCTCATCTAATAGAACAGCCTCCATACCATACACCAAAGAATAAGGTGTAGCTCCTATAGAGGTGCAAAAAGAGGTATGGTATGCCACAATGCAAAAAGGAGTTTCTCTAATCAATCTCAAGAAATCTCAACCATCTTCCTCAAAATCCTCTTAATGTTCTTATTTGTTGTCTCTACCGCCCCATTAGTTTATGGGTTGTATGTAGATGATTTGTGATGCTGGATGTTATACCTCTGTAACAAAGTATCTACCTCAGCTCGAAAGTGCACCTCTCTATCTGAAATCAACTCATGAGAAACCCCATAGCGACAAATGATGTGTGACTTGATGAAACTGGCAACTCTGGAATATGTCAACTTCACATATGATGTAGATTCCACCCACTTGGTGAAATAATTTATAGCGACTAGGATGAACTCATGACCACTGGAAAATTTTGGTGAAATCTTCCCAATAATATCAATACCCCATACTGAAAATGGTCATGGCGAGGCTAAAGCATGTAACTCTTATAACGGTGCATGAATGAGATCACCATGAATCTGACACTCTGGGCATTTCTAAACAAATTGACAACAATCTGTCTCCATAGTCAACCAAAAATAACCTATCCTCATAATCTTACGGGCTAACATGTGTCCTCCCATGTGTGGACCACAAACTTCTGCGTGAACCTCTCTCATCAAATGGTCTACGAAATCTCAATCTAAACACAATAGAAGCATACCATCAATTGATCGCCTATATAAGGTATCTCCACAAATCACAAATCTAGTGGCTAACTACCTCAGTGCTCTTTGATCCTTAGTTGTGGCTATTTCAAGGTATGTGTCAAATCTAAGAAACTAATAAATTTCATGATACCAAGGTTGATCATCCTGAACCTTTGTTTCTCTAATCAAACAATAGTAGACGGGTGTAGACCTCAACTCAATCAGCAATGGACGTACAACCACATTAATCGGAATGTCTACAAAAGAAGCTAGAATAGTTAAGGCGTCGGCAAACCAGTTCTATGCTCTAGGCAGATGAACATATCTCAAGTCATCAAACCTCCCAACCAATAACTCCAAATAAGCGTGATACAACCTAAGCTTTACATTCCTAGTCTCTCAATCTCCCTAAATCTGTCTGAGTTCCAGATTGAAGTCACCAAATACCTCTATCTGTCTAATGTCAAGCCCCATTGTAGTCTCTAAACCAAGGATACAAGCTTCATACTCAACTATATTATTCGTGGTAGGATGTCGATCAGAGAATGCCAAACGAACAGACCTTAGAATATGATCACCTTGAGGGGATACCAACAAAACACCTATCACATACCCTGACCGATTGGTTGCACCATCGAAGTACATGCACCATCTTGATAAGTTAGTCATAGCAACAAACTCCTCTTCTAGAAAATCATCATCAACTAGTCTATCCTCAAATATCGGTAGTGAGGCTAAGTGATCGGCGACAATACTTCCCTTAATAGACTTCTGAGAAACATACTGAATATCGAACTCTGTCAAAAGTATGAGCCATCTCTTCAGCCTATCAATCAATATAGGTCTGTCAAATAAGTATCTCAACGGATCTAGGCGGGATATCAAGTACACTGAATACTCTGCCATATAATGCTTTAATCTCCCGGTAGCCTAAACTAGTGCTAAGCAAAGGCGCTCAATCATAACATATCTCATCTCATATTCCAGCATCATCTTACTTAGATAGTAAATAACTCATTCTTTCCCTAAGTCATCAAGCTAAGCTAGCATGCATCCCAAGGCCATGTCTGAAACTGAAAAATATAGAAGAAGTGGACGTGTCGGCATGGAAAGCACTAAAACGGGAGGAGAAAAAAAATACTCCTTAATCTTCTCAAATGCAAGCTAGAAATCATCATTCCAAACTATTGGTTGGTTCTTCCTCAAAAGACAAAAGATGGGTTCACATATGTCTATCAATCTGGCTATGAAATGACTGATGTACTGTAACCTGCCCAGAAAACCCCTGATCTCTTTCTTAGTCCTTGGCATAGGAATGTCAAGTATGGCTTTGATCTTATCTGGGTTAACCTCTATGCTTCGCTCACTGACCATATGCCCCAACAATTTCCCAAAAGTCACTCCAGAGCTGCTAGGTGATCTATTCTGCCTCGGGATTTTACAATCATATCACCCACATAAACTTCAACATCTCTATGCACCATGTCATTAAACAAAGTAGTAGCGGCCCTCTGATAAGTGGCTGCTGCGTTCTTCAACCCAAATGGCATAACCCTATAATAGTAGGTACCTTACTCGATAATAAAGGTTGTCTTCTTCATATCCTTTGGAGCCATCAAAATCTGATTATATCCTGAAAACCCATCTATGAAAGACAACATCAAATTACCTACAGTGCTATCGACCAACAAATCAATATGTGGGAGACAAAAGTCATCTTTAGGGCTAGCTTTATTAAGGTCTCTGAAGTCAACACAAACTCTAACTTTGTCGTCCTTTTTGGGAACAAGGACGACGTTAACCTCAGTGGTAGTCTAGGTCTTCTCAACAACCTCAGTGGTAGACATCCCAAACCTATCAAATGGTGAAACAGGTTGAAACTGAACAATGCTGGTAATCTAACTCATGGTCATCACGTTCATCTCATCTCAGTACTCATCATGGAAAACAACTCCATTAATCATCTCAGTGGGATCAATGACCACTCCATTATCAGTGACCTTCTCTAGGAAGCATAGGAACAACAAACTAGCTCGATTTGGAGATGGAAGAGTAATCGCCATAGAAAAAGAAGTGTCAGGAGCCCCATTACTCAACTGTAACTGGTGAAATAAATGTTAAGCTCAATCTCTCTATCTATATGAACCACACTATCAATTTCCTCTAGACAAGATCGAATCTCTAATCCTCTAGCAAAGTAATTGGCCAAACTCATCTTATAGGGTCGAATAGGATAATCAAATGGTGTGTGAGATAATCAAGTTCTCACTCTCTCTCCTTGCGTAATCGCGCCATGTATCGGAAATCGACCTCAATAGGAATGAACCTAAGTCAAAATGTCATATCATGGTCAATGGCAACTATAAACTCACTAGGTCCCTACTGACGTAGTCCTAACCCCATATCAGGTAGAAAAGACATACCCCTCATCATATCAAGAACCACCCTGCTGTTGTGTTGATCAAATGACATAGCTACAAAATCTCTGCAAAAATCCTCAATCTCAAGAGTTTGTATCTCATCAAAAGTAAACCCAGAAATAGGTCATCCTCATTCTGACTGATCTGAAGTACTGGCTCGAAAGAGGCAAACATATCTATGGTAGACTGAACCATGATGATCTGTCTGTCATGAATGAACTTCACCTTCTGATGAAGGGAAGAAGAAATAGCTCCAACTTTATGAATCTAAGGTCGGCCTAGTAACAGGTTAAAGGATGTAGGAATCCTCAAAACCTGGAACAAAGTAGAAAATGTGGTTAGACCAATCAGTAAATCAATCACCAAGGTACCCATAACTTCCCTCTTAGTGCTATCATACGCTCTAACTATCTTAGTAGAATGACTAAAATTTAAAGGTGTGAAACCAAGGGTTATAGCAGTGGTTAAAGGGCAGACGTTCAAGGTTGAGCCATTGTCCAACAGGACAGATGGAACTCTATGGCTTGAACAACCAACTATGATATATAGAGAGAGCGTACATGGTCTAAACCCTCAAGCAACAAATCGTCATCTGAAAACCAATGTTTTCATAACCGGACCGGATATTAAACCGAAAAAGTTACCAGTTCACAATTCACTAGTCGGACCGGTAGTCAAACTACGGTCAAACCGGTGACGTCATAAATATATATTTTATATTTTATTAAAATTTAAAATAATTATAAAATATTTAAAATATATAATTAAAAATTAAATAATATATATAATATTATTTATTCATTTTTATGTAAATGTATTAATGGTTTAAATTTATTAAGCAAAATATATACAATATTTAAATATGAAAATATATTAAAAATGGTAAATAAAAAAATCGTATTTAAATATGAAAACAAATTGAAATTGAAAAAAAAACATATGTGATTTATATATATATATATATATATTATTTTTGAAATAGGCTATATAGTTATTTTCTGTTAAAAATTAATAAAAACAAGGATGCAACATACTGGAGTAGTAATGCTCATTATGAGCTTGTGGTCCATGGATCAAATCCTCTTGTTGCAACCTATAGGAACAAAGATGATTTTTGCTTTTAAATCCCTTTACGTTATCCCACATCGGAATTAAAAAGGAAAATAAAGTGCTTTATAAACCTCTTCCCATGTGACTCAAGTTAGGTAGTCAAGCCAAATGGTTGTTGGGCCTTATGGCACAGCCCTTGATTAAGGGCCCGTTTTGCAAAATGGATGTGGACAATTGATGTTGGGTCGTGGATAGGACATAACCCATTTTGCTAAAAAATGGGTAGGCAAACAATGTTGGGTTGTGAGGGAGTTGACGGTTTTGGTTTCCGAAAACCGCCCGACCCAATCGGTTCAATGATTCAATCGTCAACTCAAGTGATTCAACACCAGTCCAATTGATAACCGGACCGAAAAGGTCACTGGTTGACAGTCCTACCAATCAGGTCGATCGGTCCGATCCAATTTTTAAAACACTACTGAAAACACAATGCAAGTGGCCCTATCGGTCATCATCATATGAATCAACCCCTCTAGAGTAGTGGTACTATCTACCCTAGCTCGAATCAAAGCATCTTTGTGAGTACTAAATGATGTTAATAAACTCCAAATAGAAATACGAGCCTAGGTGCTTTATAATTGTATCAAAACCTCATCATCATCTCTCCTAACCTCCTCATGAGACGTTACACCCTCAAATGGTCTGATTGCTAGTAGTGGTGGCTGAGCTATCCTCCCACTACAAGTCATAATTTGTATATCTCTCCCCTCTTAATCATCATCCTCTAGCCACAAAGTGAACTAGACAAAGGGATCCTAGCATCTGATAACCAAAAGTGTAGAATGAGTCAACTGGAACGACGCCCCATCTAGGATCAAACTGAACGGTGTGGAAACCTAAGGACCCAATGAAACCCCCATCAACCTCACAACTGTTATGCAAAAGAATTGGCTTGGGTAATCCATCATCCCAACTCAACATATGTATATTGGCATCCTCTATAAGGTCTATGTGGTGGATATCTCCTAGAGGTAGAGGCATTGCATGTGTAGAATCGACAGGAAGAAGGTTTGTGGTTACACTTGGCTGTCCCAAGTTAACCAAACTCTGGTTTATCAAATCCTGAATAACATGTCTCAGAGTATTGCAGCGGTTCGTGTCATGTCCTGACCCCTAATGATAAGAACAATGTAGGTCTAATCTGAAACGAGGCGACACTAGATGAGGTACTAGCTTGGGTGCCAATGGAATCAATAATCCACTCTCCATGAGCTTATGAAAAGCTCAACTCAAAGGCATACCCAACTGAGCAAACAACCATGATAGCCTTTGCACATAAGTAGTGGTTTACAGATCTCGAGGCCGAGTGTATAGGGTAGAAAGTCTCTTTGTGACATATGCAGCAAAAAGGAGCTATGAGATTAGATGTAGATAAGTAGGAGTCATGGGTCTGAAGGAAGTAGGTGACCTATACTGCACATGAGGTGATGGTGGGTAGTAAAATCCAAAAGTCTGCCTAACTGTCTAATAGCGTCTAGGAGGTCTCATCCCTACTGAACTAATAGCACCAACATCTCCTAATCTCTGTCCTCCTAAAGGTTTCTTCCTCTTAAAGTGAATAGGGGAAGACTCGAGCCACAAACCTCTAGCTATGCCCTCTTCTATACCATATAAGGCCTATACCAAATATCCAAAATTTGTATAAGGAAATCCTATCAAGTGTCTAGCAAACTTTGGTTATAAGTTCCTCATGATCATACTAATTTGCTCATTCTCTGAAACACGGTCAATAATATGTGAAATCTTCTCCCTCCATCGAGAGATAAATGAGGTGACTGACTCCTCTGGCCTTTATCTCAAAGCCTCTAACTCTCTCCTCGAAACATCAATGATAGTGTTAAATGCAAATTGTCTCAAAAACTCCTAGGCCAGATCATCCCAAGTCCGGCGGCACGATACATCTAAAGAAGCAAACCAACGTTGTGTCGTACCACTCAAGGATATAGGGAAAAGCATAACCATCTAGGCCTCATCCAGTCTATGAGCCCTCATAACCGTACTATAAAGCCTTAAACAGATGTGATGACATCCTATGCCCGTGTATCTCTCAATCTCAGGTATCCTAAACTTGGTAGGTAAACTCGCCACTAGTGCTCCATCAAAATCCTCCTAGCTAATAGCTCTATCTGAAGTCCTCATCTGCATCAACCTCTACTCAAGTCTATCCATGCGGGTATGTGGGTCCTCTGAGGCCGGGATAGGCAATGTGACAGGAGGTGGGATAACCTAAGTCTGACTATGCAGAGTGAAAAGTATAAGTTGTGGTACTAACTGACTGAGTGAAGGGGAGTGGTACTGTAGTATCAAAC
The DNA here is from genome assembly GCF_004353265.1 of Vitis riparia. Classification (NCBI taxonomy): domain Eukaryota; kingdom Viridiplantae; phylum Streptophyta; class Magnoliopsida; order Vitales; family Vitaceae; genus Vitis; species Vitis riparia. The sequence continues at coordinate 2,105,571 of NC_048432.1, read as the reverse complement.
TGGGCACTCTCCTAAACTGGGACCTGTTGGGTCTGCTGCCCATCTATCATCTAACCAAGGCTAGCTAAAGCTTCTTGGATCGACGCCATGGCCGCAACAAACTGGTCAACGGTAACTATTTATGAGTCCATATCCCTCTTATCTGATCTCTGGTCTGACTGATTTGATACCCTGGTCAATCTACCTCTAACTCTAATCCATAAAAGCAAATTCAGATTGGTCACGGTAAACCCTCCTACAAATATTGGAACACTGGATAAGGTGCAGTACAAAGGTGACTCTATAGGAATTAACTGATAAGTGCGCAAAAATATAGCCCAAATGTACTCAATATGATACCTAACTTTGTTCACACCAAAAGAAGACTACGAAGAGGATAATTGAACCCAATTGTGACCAAGGTAGCTCTGAAGGTCCACAAATGCACCCATGTGTAGGAATGAAATCTTAATTGGGTCTAGGCTAGCCTACAAGGTTGAGGTGGCTCTATAAAATAAAATAGGTGGGTTAAAGGATCCCTAGCAGAAGTAATCATATCCCCCGACGGTATGCAATCCTCTACACGCCTCTAAAAAGACGAGATGCTTCCATGCAAGGTGGTCATCACCTCCACACATGTACTTCCTCACCTTCCCAGGGGGTTTCTTAACAGTAAAAGCTCTCTCATATCTCAACACTTGGGGTATAATCTAAAGTGTGTGGTGAAGGATGTGGGTGCATCCGAAAAACCTAAGATCTAAAGTGAGATAGTAAACAGAGACAAGCAATCATACAATCATGCAGGAGCAAGGGTTGTCATGCAATAAGTAGTCATACCAAGCAGATAGGTATCATATGAACAAAGTCCTATCTAACATATGTGAGAGTGAATTGTGTTGAAGTGAGCAAACAATCAAATGATCATTTAAGGCAATCAAACATGTTAAGAAAACAAACCAAACAAGCAAGCAGATTGGATCACCTTGCCTAAAAAAAAGGGTACCCTCTAATCGACCAATTAAATTCCACATTTTCCTCAACTAGTGTTCAAGCTTGATCATCAAAATCCCCATCGGAGTCGCCAATTTTTGGACCCAAAATTTTCACGTGCGTCCCCACTCAATGGCAAGACTCGCTTTTATTGTTGAAAAATTAGTTTTGGAAAAATCGGAGTCGCCACTTATTTTATTTTATTTTATTTTAAAAGGAAAAATAAAATAAAAAGAAGACCCTAAAGAAGTGACTCCATAGTTTTTTTGGAAAAACGTGTCTTCAAAAAACCCGAGGATTAGGTTACCTATTGGGAAAGTACCTCTAAAAGGTAGCACCCCTCTAAGCCCTACGAGGTCTCTACGGACTAAGTTAAGGGGAATGTGATAATTAATTGGTTGATCATAGATGCCTAGGTAGGCTAGGTGATTTCAAAAATAGCATGTCAAATAAGAAAAATCAATCATAATCATAAAGGAGATTTAGGGTGTGTACCTGGACTACTTCTCATGCGCTATCATAAAACATCAAAGTTAGTATAAAAATGTAGCACACAACATTTGTTTTAATAAGAGCAAATCAAATGATCAAACGTTTAAGGCAATCAAGCATAACATCAAACAAGGGCATAGTATACAAAGACATGGATATTCGTGGAATTTTGAAAATGGAGTGATGGAGAGCGTACCTGGACAACGAGCTAAGCGCTAAAATGAAGAACAAGGTTAGCGCAATAATAGGTATAAAATCATCTCATGTATTCACAAAGAGGAAGTACAATCAGTCAAATATCGAACAACCAATAGTGAAGAAAATATCATGGATGTTGGGCCCCATGAAAGCCCTAATTAATGTTGAATGAATTGATTCTATGAATTCCACTGTCTGGAATCATGAAGTTTGTTCATGCTTGTTGAAAATCGAGAAAATCAAGAAAATCAATTGAAAATAGTGAAAATGCATACCAGAAAGAAAATGGCAACAAGAGGTTATTGAAATCTGGATTTTATGCCTAGATATTTGAGGATGAAATTTGATAATTGAAGATTATTTTGGTGAAAAAGATTTTGAAGACTTGAATCAAAACTATTAAGATCATAAAGAAAAGAAAAAAAAAATCATAGGAGAAGGAGAGCGTGAACTGAGACAATCAATGCTAGAGCGAGGTCCAGATGGGTACTATGACTGTACAGGATCTTTGACTGCATTTTGCCCTCTTTCGTACCCAAACCAAAAGTTTGAAGTCTCCTTCTAAGCATTTTAGTCTAACAAGTCTTACTATGCCTAAGGGAATTGTTGTTGTAATTGAAGTTGAAGAGAAGGTTGAGTAAACTGCCCAAAGGCTCCTGCTACTGTGGATTCTCAAAGTTTGAAAATCATTCTACAATTTGAAGTTCTACTTCATTTGTAGTCTTTCCATCTTCTTTGGATATAACTTCCCCTCAAAGAATAAATAGCACACAGAAATCATTTTTTTTATGCTTCATTGAACCATGTTCTTCTCTCTTCAAGCACATTGGAAATCTATATTTAGGTTGTTGGCATAGTACAATGATTCACCAAAATTTTCCTTATGAGTATGTTGAGTAAGATTCACAAGGGTCGCCTTATTGAGAGATTTGGAATTTTTATGGTCTTTATATTTTAACTCCAAAAAATTATCTATAATAGATATTACTTCCACACATTGGAAAGAGTTCAAGACAAATTTGCATGTGCACTCCTGAGTGGCTCAAAGATGACCCCATCTGAAACTCAAAGCCTATAGAATTCTCCTGTAGCATCCTCTACTTCTCAACTGATATGAGAGGTGATATTGTCATAGACAAACACTTCCTGCTTCAGAACTGCAATCTCTTTGATTAGATTCTCTGTAGGCCAGGCACTAAGCTTGCATTTTTTATAGCATTTTCATAATTATGATATGTGAAAGACATGACAGTATTCAGTTCATTCTCTAACCTCTCCAATGAGTCTTTAGGATGAAAATTCCTGATTTTTGTCATTCCCAAACCTTAACAAAAATTGGACAAATGTAGCTCTTTGATTATAATTGGATACCGATATTATGAATGATATACCTTCACCTTTCATGAGATGGAGTGGTTCCATATTGCCTTCTTTTTCTTCTTTTTTTTCATCTCCTCAACACATAAGCTATCAATAATAGTTTTTTTTTTTTAACAACTTAGAATATATGGACTCATGGGGCCTTCATAGCATTAATGAAATCATGTGTCTCTTCTTGGGACGATAATTCTTGCCTCCACATAATATAAGAAGACCACCCTGTTTGTGGATTATATTTTCACTCGTTTTATCCTTGGGTTGGGTGCACATGTCTTTCATGTTGATTACTACTCAAAAAGTGCTATTTGATAGCTTGTAATTGATCCTTTTAAACACTTTTGAGTAGTAGTTAGTGCCTTTTAACCCAATTAGCATGTTAAGGCCCCTTTCAATTAATTCTAATCAAATTGTATAAGTTTTGGTGTTTTTGTTAGTAATTTGATCACCAAAGCAATCCAAGATTGAGGAGAGTTATTTGGAATCCTTGGAAAAGAATGGGAAGCTTAGAGGCATGAAGAATCAAAGCTTTGAAGCATTTTTGCCATAAGCAAAATCCGGAATGCAAGGAGAGAAGCAAAGAGGAGAAAAACAGAGTGAAGAAAATAGAGGACAGTAGCTACAGTCTTCTTTCACACTTTTGGAGCACTTCCCGAAGTCCATTTTCTACATGCTATATACCATTTCAAAGCTCAGGAAGTCAAGAATCCAACGCTTCAAACCGTGTGCAATTTGGAGCTGAAATGAAGAAGTTATAGCCTTTGGAAGAGCACTGCTCCAAGCTGAAGGAAGGCTTCAGAAAAGTGTTGCGAAATCACCATTTTGTTGCGAAGTGATTTCGCAGCCTTTTTGCACAGTGCCATGGATTTCCCCTGAAGCTTCACACCGCGATGGAAGCCAAACACCACAAGATGGAAGTCCACTTTGCAAAGGTGTTGAATCACCTGGTTGCTATGAAGAAATTTCGCAGCCCTTCTTGTGCATCTGCGAAATCTCGCAGACCTCACTTTTCACCTGCGAAGTGGTCCTGAGTGCTTCCCGATATTTGTAACCGACACTTGGAGATATTTTTCATTAGATTTTTGTTGCCCAAATGCCCAAATTCTCCTTGTAAGTCACCAATGATAGGTTTCCTTAGTTTTTAAGCTAGGAATTTGGCAAAATATCAAGGGAATAGCTATCATTGTATTTTTGGTCTTAAGGGAAGCCCGAGGAGCCTGTTCTGGGGGTGTTAGAGTTTTGGTTCCAGGGGATCCTTTGTACAGTTTTGGGAAGGAAGTAAAATACAGAGCACTTGCTCTGTTTCTTCTATATATTTTTGTTTTCTCATTCTTTTTCTTTCGAGCCAATCAAACTCTGAGAATTTTTCCTCAGAGGATGAGAGGCTAGGCTCTTTGTCTCTTGGAGTGAAGAAAGCCAGGTAAGTTCCCTCATGCATAAATTGGAAGTTTTGTTGTTTTAGTTTTGAATGAAGAGAAAGTGTGTCCCGTGAATGGTTTCTATATTTTTAGTTAACTTAAAATGCCTTAGAGTCACCTGGGCCAACACTTGGTAAGGCAAGTGGTCTCTAACCATGGAGATGCACTAGTTTACCCCTTGCGAGCCTTTGGTAGGTGACTTGAAGGTAGGATTTTCTAGAATAGCCAACACTTGGTAAGCTTTTGGACTCCAAGGAGACATCCATTAGTTATCTCTTGCGAGCTTTTGACGGGTAATCCAAGGTTAAAGATCACCTTGAATGGCAAGTGCTAGGTGAGAGGTATGAGCCATTGCAAGATGCATCAGTGAGAGGGATTTAGTTTTTGAACCCATTAATGGGAAGCATCTGTACAACACCGGTTGGAGAAGGAACTATATGTTAATTCTCTAATGCGAGGAAAAAAAACAAGTGACCGGAACTCTCCTTTTTGTATGAGGAATCTGAGCCCAGTGATCTAAACTTCAAGAAACACTTTTCTTAGTAAGTAAAATCAATTACTACTTTTGGTTAGCTTAAAACCAAACCTTTTTCATTCAAACGTCTTTATGTTTTCTTTTAAAGCTAACCTTGAAATGAAAAGGCACCAATTCAGCTTTGAAATAATATCATTTGTGAAGTGAAAACCCATCCCAGTGAACGATCCTAGAGCCACTATGCTATAGTAGCTTTGTCTTTGCTACCCTAGTATATGGTGTAATAGGTTATAAATTTTGTTGATTAATCCCTCAATCAAGGAGCACCAGCTGGACACAAATCAGCTGAGACACCAATTAGGCATGAATCACATGTCAAAAACGTAGACACCTATGCACCTCAAAAGCTACACTGATTGCAATATGCATCCACGGACAACTAGACCCTATTGTCTATTCTCAAGGTGGAGCTACCGCATCTGAAATATGGTCTTGGTTGCAATTGTCTGACACGTCACTAGAGACATGGGATGATGACTGGGTCTTTGTACTAGTCTTTAACTGAATCATCTTCTGTAAAAGCTTTCTTAAAATAATGAGAATAACATATTGTAATGACAGTTTCAAAATTCTGAAGCACTTGATCTCTTTGCTGAACAAAAGAATAAAACTTGTCTATGATTCCAATTTATTCGTCAAGAGTAAACTGAAGATCCCCTTGATGTCATAGGCAGCTTCATCAGTTTCAACCACCACAGGTGTGAAGTCTTCTTTGCCATCATGAACCCTATTACTCCACGACCAATGAAACTAATACATTCCACAATACCTTATTTGGCTGTAATTTGATTTCCCAGTTCTTGATTTTCTTTTGTTGAAGCGAAATTCTATTGTATTTCAAGTGTCTCCAGAAGCTAATCGTGTGGTCTTGCAGTTTCAACCTGCAATATGGCTTACTTCCTCTATTCATAGAAATTCTGAAATGGTCTAAGCCACTCAAGAATTTTGAAATTTACCAAAGTGTGTCAATCTAAAAGTCTTGGAAACTAGCCAATATTTTTCTTCTCTTTACTCTGTTTCTTACACAAAATTGTTGTAAGTAGAGTTTGTTTGTTTCCACAAAGTACTAATGGCCAGTGGGGTTGGGTGATGCTATATAAAACCTTTTATAGACCAGGATATCATGTAAAGCAATAGACATTAATATTTCAAAAAACTATGCAAAATTAGGCGAAGACAGAAGCTTCAGTAGGGCTTTAGTTCCAGACTCCTACATAAATAATTAGCAAATTCAGGAATTTTCATATTCTGTGAACCAGAACTGACACATGAAAGATACGAAATTGGATCAATCATTCATCACTGATTTCTACAGCATCTGATTTTATTGATGGCCATCATTTTTTTGTCTTCAAAAGACATTTTCATTGCATCAGTCTCAAAACCACTTTTCAAACCTAATCCGTGTATCAGTGGATACTCATCTGTGAAAATTGATTGCATAACCAAATTTGGCAAACCTCTATCAAACAATTGGAAACAAATTGGGGACCTTCATCATATATAAAACTTCATATGCTTCCTTAAAATTGATAATGGAGAAATATGGGCATAATCAGATTGAGAATTGGAGGGATTGCATCTCATGGCTTTCTCAAAATTTTCCAATTTACAAGGACCTAAAAAAAAGGACAATACACCAAAAGACCAGAAAATGGCATGGAAAGTGGGACAATCAAATGTGGGAATTCCATCTGAATCAAAGCCTTATGACGAAGGGAACAAATGCAACTTTTGGGTGACCAATACATAGCCCTCCATCCCTGCATTTCAAATAATTAAATGGCCATATGAAGCCACATCTATACGCCTAAGCCCCATGGCTCTCTTGTTTACTGAATTTAAACGGTCCTCATCAAATAATTTCTCAATTGCGAGAACTGATGCCAGCGGATTTTAAAACTCTTCTGTAAGTATAATTGACCATCACTATATCGTGAGCCTTCACCCAATGAATATTGAACCATCGTTTGCTCCAATTGAATCGATAATTCTGTATGTAGCCTCTATGCTTAAGGTTTTACGCTCCCATTTTTCGATGAAGTAAAATGTTGCACTACATTGTTGAACCTCTGATTATGTTCTTAGAATGCTAGTAAAACTGACATTAGATCCACTTAGAAATTCCGAGTAGGTCCATGAGATACTGAACATGTAGCTAACTAGTATATAAGACAAGCATTGCAAGGGTTCTAAAGAAAATGACGGTTTCTTCAAGCCTCACAATCCCAATTAATTCATAGGTGCATTCTGGCTAATTGGTTCAAGAAAAGGTATCAGCTCATCATGGGTGTTATTAGATTGAGCAAGAATAATGAATGTTTGAAAACAAATCCTTTTGTATAGTCTACAAAATCTAGAAGAATGGAGGACATGAGCATATTCGATCTTAATTTGGCGCAAGTTCCTATTCTTCATAATTCATCGGGAAGTCAAATCACATCTTGGCCATTGTACAACATGTAGGTTTTTAGTTTGTTGCTACCTTTATAGAACACAAGTTCTACTTTTTTATCAAGCCTCGGTAAATCTAAAATCTTTCTCACTGACCCATTACAATGTCTTGGAGTCAACCATCCGAAATCTGGGCTTCAGTCCATTAACATAGGGTTATAGGACTGAAGAAGCTGTAACAGGATCCACAAAAACATAGAAACGGCACCACCAGGAGTACACTGAACATACTGCGATTACTTTACATCTTATTCCTCATATCACCACCTCTGTCAATCCCTCAAAACATACTCAAATATGCTAAGACAAGGACTGGACGGTCTAGTGTAGAAAATGGGTAGAGGACATAGGTAAAAACATAGTAAAACTTAGGGGAAGAAAGAGCATAAAAACAATTAATTAACGTGAATAGCCTCATTTCAAGTGCTAATCCATGGGCTAAAATAGGGGAATGATTCAAAATATGATTTGAATAAAAACAGTGCGTGATTTCTATCATCGAATCCGAAGACAGACACATATGCAAATTATTTTCAAATGGAATCAATGGCATTAACAGAATGAAGAACATAGCAAACAGACAAAGAACCAATTTCAACACAATAATTTGTGGTCCATTTCGTCCACACCAATCAACAAAATATTGAATACTCTGAAACGACCAGAAAGAGAAATTGAATATAAGTAAGAATTCCAAGAGTAACAAGAAGTGTACCTAGACAGTCTTGGCTACAGTCGCTCATTTCCCACTCCTGTGTGATTTCCCCCAAAATCCGTCAAAAACCTAGTTCATCTTTCTTTCCCTTCTCTTCACGAATCTTCCCCGAAAACCCGTGAACCGTTGATCCCCTTCTTCTCACAAAAAAACCTCTACAAAATCCTCCTGTTTTTTTTTTCCTGTGTTTTTTCCTTTTTGCTGCACTTATTCAGATTTTCCTCTTCCAAAATGTGGATTGAATTTCCAGTTTTCCCCAAAATTCACCTTGTTAGATATTTACTTACTAAAATGCCCTCTTTATTTTTCATTTCGATATTCTACCATCTTCTGAATGGCAACTTGGGGTCCTCCCCTTTAGAATGTGCATTCTTCCTAAAAAATAACAAGAAAATAAAATACAATATTAAATCAAGATCAAAATCAAAATAAATAAATTGAGAGGAGGACTCATGCCAAAAAAGGGGAAAAAAATGAAGATCAATCACATGCTAGTTAAACCAACCATGCAATTAGGCAACCATGCAAAAATGCCTAAAAGTGACCTAAGTGAGCCAGGTAAACCTAAGTAGGCTAAGGTGTGCCTAGATGGACTTAAGGTGGTGCCTAATGGGTCAAGGTGCATAGATGGGCTAGGTGAGCCTAGATGAGTTATCCTAAAAAATGATGAAAAATCCTAGGTCTAATTCGGGACTGCCAAGGGCCACAATAAGGGGTCAGATAAATCCCTCAACTAGAGTCTTCACGGTGGCTAAAAAATGGTAAGTAGTATGAGTAGCAATGGGTCACTAAGGAACTATTGTAGAGCACTGGAAGTGAACTTAAAGACGTGTTAAATGGACAAAATTGAGGGTCTACACATGGCCAAAATTGCATGCACTTGAGGCCTAGGAGTGTGCTTTGTCTTCAACTTTCATGACATGCAGAGACCCCATCTTGACTGACTTTCACTTTGAGGTCATTAACAAAAGGAACTCCTCACTTTATACACATTGTGATATCAAATATAACTTATCTTGGTCCGTGTCATTGTTTTCTATTAGATCCTGAGGGATGGCAATTGAAACAGATTCAAACTTCTCCTCATCTAAACAAATGTGGTCACATTGCTAGCAATCATCAATGGGATTACCAGTTCTACAAGAAAAATAACCCAATTTCTTTCACTCTGTATTGTTCTGAATGCTTTTGTCCACCATTGAAGCCACTATATTTGGGTCATCAATTGCATGCTCATTCCTGGCTAGGCACAAACCATGAACTATAACATAGGCAAGAGACAACCTTTTGTTCCCGATAAATCAACACATATGTTGCCCCATAAATTAGGAATGGATTTTTGAAATCATAGTTTGATTGCAAGCCATCGATCATGTTCCGTTTAGCAGCCTGCAGTATTTGCTTGGCTTTCTTCACTTTGGCCATCCATACTTGCTTGTGGATGAACCATGTCCTGTCTTCTACAATGACTTTTCAGAGTATGGAGTGCCACCACTAAATCAGATGCTACCATTCAAACTGTTAAGCAGCCAAGTGTTTTGCAATGGTGTTATTTGATAAGAGGACCCACCAGATTCGCAAAATAAATCAAGCACAACCAAACACTATCCTCAAGAATAATGAAACTAAGAAATGAATAGAAAACCAAGTGCAAAAAGCTAACGGGCCTAAGACAGAGCATCCATGATCACAATCTGGCTAACATCCCTACTTCATTCAAGCCAAAAGATGGCTCCGACTATTTTATCATTGACAAGAAACCAATCTTCATTTCTGGGCCTTCACCCATAGAAGGGATCTCAAGTGTGGAAGTCAAAATAGAGACTCGGATTGAAACACTCATATGCAAAATAGGGAGAAGTAGAGAATACAATGGAATGAAGCTTTAAAAGAGAATAAAGAAATGCTAAACACTAAACAAATATGAAGAAACTCATTTCATTTTTCTTTATCTATGGGTTTAAAAGGAGGTGGATTAAACTAGGAAAGCATCTTAAGAGAAAAAACTCAAAATACAAGAAGATTTTTTTAATATGAAATAGCCAATCCAAGCACAATCATATTATCCTTGAATGAAACCAGAGAAATAAAGGATGGAGCCACAATAATAAAACCAAAACAACCTCATGAACAATGCAACATAGTCACATGAAAGAGATATAAGAGAAGTATGATGATCAGTAATAATTGATGAACCCAAACAATCTTACATGGCAATGCTCTCCTCAAGCAAAGGTTTGCTTAGCTTCAAGCCCATTTCCTCTGCTCGGCTCCTCTCTCTAAATATTTCCCCCTTCAGAAAACCTCCACCCCTCACAGTTCTTATTGCTTCTTCTCCAAGCCTCCTCGAATAGTCTCTCACTACTCACCCTCCTTCTCTACTACTCCGCATTCATAAATGTTTCCATCCTGACTACCACCATTGCAAGGTAGCAATGTCCTTTACTACGTGTCTCTTGCAGGCCGCTCCCTCTCACTGAGATTGTCCCCTACTCCTCTCTATAAAGATGGTGTCATTATTCTACCCAAAAGACCAAAACTCTCGAGTGGCTAGAAAATGGTAAGAGGAAAAGAAAAATCAAATAAAATACTATGAATAATAGTAATAAAAACAAGTGTCACTAGTCCAAAAAGAGGGTCTACAATAAGAATTTAAATTTTTTTCATTTTTCGTTATATAAAAATAAGGTGAAATCTATAACATTTTTTAACCAAAATGTTTTGTCATCTCTATATACTTATATTATTATATGCCTTATGAATACACTCATCAAAATTTCAATTTGAATAAAAGTAAAAGTTAAGGATAAATTATTTGAAATTTGTTTTTTTTTTTTTTTTTGGCTTTGAAAATTCATTTAAAAAAATATTTCCTAATGAATTCACATTAATTTCGTGACTTTGAAATTTAAAATTGATCAAAAATAAAAATAAAAACCCATCATATGAATTCATATGGAAAATAATCTAAAATTTACCAAATAATAGAAAAACCCATTATTATTATTATTATTATTATTATTATTATTATTATTATTATTGTTATTATTATTAGAAATTTAAAAAGTATTTGGATTTTCAAAACAATTTTTAAATTTAATGTGTTAGTTGAAATAGTCATTTAAGTAGTGGTTAAATAAAAAAAAGTGACTTAAAGTATTAAAAATATCATTAATAATATTTTGAATATTTCCTATTTTATCTATTTATTATGTGACACATAAATAAATAATTATTTTATTTTATCATAAAATAAATCATCTTAATAGTATAATAAAGAATCATAAGATAATCATCATCTTATTTAAATTTAATAACATAAGAAGTATTTCCTAATTATGGTTTTTATAACTTGGACCTTATTAATAGTTTTAAAAAGCAAGTAAAAGAAAGCGAACCCACTTCATTAGTTGTGCATGTGGAAAAGTGGAGTTATGAGGGTTGATGGTTGCACTTGTCGATGATTATTAATTAAAGCATAAATGTTAGATGGATGTGAAAGGTACTCGAATAAACAAGGTTGAAAATATTGAAAATCGATGGAATATCGGTTTTTGAATTTTAAGGAAATACGACAATTTATATTATCTCATTATAATCGCAAAATATATTATCTTTTTATCTCATATTACATTAATATAACCTTAAATTGCAAGAATGGATCAAATCAAAACTTAACTAAAAAAAAATACAACTAAAAAAAACATTACCATCAAAGTGCTACTAAATTCATAAATTAAAAAATAAATAAAACCCTTAGTAGTTATCGACCAAGTTGTAATCTACCCTAGTTGACCAAGTAAGATGGTAGGCAACAAATAGGTGATGACAAGTGGGGACACATAAAGATTTAGTAAGGAAAATGTGGGGTAACCCAACCTAACAACCACTTCTCATCCATCGGTCAAATGTCATTTATATGGTTGTGAATTGGTTGAGTTGTCACCTCCCCAATACTATTAAGGGTGGCCTCAATTGGTCCCATCAATCACCCTCATTTTCATAAGTGGAAAGGGATTGGGAATTCCAAAACTTGGTATTTTTTATTCTTTATTTTTTAATCTCTATATAAATAAATAAATTTTTTCCCACCATCTAAAGAAATATTACAAAATGGAATAAAACTTATTTTTATAGCATTTATTTTTATGAAAAATCCTAATATAAAAAATTATTAAAAATTTAGACATAATTTATAGTGCCTATAAAAATTTAGAAATTAAATTAAGATAGGAGTGAGAATTTGATATTTTATTTTTTATTTTTTAAAAATTTAAAGTGCAATTCCATGTCAAGTCAAATTAATTACAATTATAAAATTTTAATATATTTTGGATTTTTTTTTCATGTTATTCCTAACATCTATTAATATTTTTCCAATGCATTTGTTTGGAAAACCTTTAGATAGTTAAAGAAAATTTGTATTATTTTTAGACTATCTTTGTCTCCTGAAAATATTAAGAAAAAAAATGCTAAAAAAATAAAATTTTCATGTTTAATTTCATTCTAAAAAATACAAAAAAATCAATATATATAATTAAATTTTGCTAAATATATGTATATTTTAAAATTATTTAATATTTATATAACGAGAGAAAATAAATAAAATCGAATTTGAAGAAAAATATAAAAATAATCCATTAACTTTGAATCTATTTTTTATTTTCTTTCCATTTTTTCTCTCTATTTTTTTTCTTTCATATTTACCTTCAAATTTTTCAGAAATCAAACATAGTCGAGAAAATTTTATTATATTGATTTCATCATATAATTTTAAATTTTAGCTATTTATATATATATATATATATATATATATATATATATATATATATATATATATATATATATAAACCATTAAATAAAGTATAAAATAAAAACAAAATTCAAATAAGAATAAATACATCCAAATGCAAACATAAACAATATCTAAATCCAATGATAAAATATAAAAATTCTAGAACTAATAGTTGTCTGTAGATTTTTGGTGTTTTTTTAATGAAAATTAATTCGATTATTATTATTAATTTAATGATAAAAAAAGGAAAAAATGGTTATTTATAGCTATAAAAAATTTAATTAATTTTTATTCTAAATATTGAAAAAATTATGGCAATGGGGAGTGTGCACAACACATCCTGAGGACAATATGGGAAAAAGTTGACTAGAAATTTATTACTGTCCAGAAATATTTGGGGCCTTTTCCCTTCCTGTTTTTCTTTGTGGGAAGCAAGCAAAGCCCAAGAGAGAAGGAAGGGAAAACCAGAGAAAACTGCTGCTCAGAACTCCAACCATTTCTTTCGTCTAATCCCCATTCCAGGTGCTCTCTCTACCCCATTGCGGTTTGGATCCGAAGGGGCTTTTTTTTTATTATTATTTATTTTATTTTTTGGGTCTTTGATTCATTCACAAGACCACATGAACTGGAAATCTGTGTCTGTTTTCCTTTTCTTTTCTGTTTTTTTGGGTGGGAAGGTAACTAGGTTTGGGAATTGAAATGGGTTTTGATTCTTTTTGTGTTCGGTTCATTTCATGATACAGATGAAATCCCTTTCTTTTTCTTATTATTTTGTAATTGGGTTTTGGAATTCAAATGGGTTTTGGTTATTTTTGTGTTTGATTCATTGATAACGCCACTTTGACTTGAAATTTCACTCTCTTTTGGGTTTTGGAATTCGGTGGGTTTTGATTCTTTTTGTCTTTGCTTTATGCATAAAACCACATCACTCCCTTTTTCCTTTCTTCTTTTTGGGCTTGTCCAATGCATCAGGTTGAGTAAAGGGTACAGGAAAGCCATGAAATTGAATAGAATGTTTGAATTGTATATCACAAAGAACAAATCCTAATTTTCTGGAATTAGGGTCTTCAAAAATGGAATTAGGGATTTGAAAAATGGAAACCCTCTGGTTTTTGGTTTATTTCTTTAATATTTTACTTTATTTTAGTTTTTGTGCATTTTTAAGAAAACCATTAGATATTATTGGAATAGTTGAACCTGTATACGCCAAAACACAACCCTAATTTTCTGTGCTTTGGTTGGGAAGCCTGAAAAAATCACATGTTTCTACTTATTAGTTGATTGTTTAGTTTTTATTGGGGGGAGTGGTCTGGATTCTTTGGTGTTTGCCAGTTATTATCCGTTGGGTTGGAATATTATTGTTTTATGAGCTCTATATTCTCAGTACCAAATGGTTCAGATTATAGGTCTTGTTAATTGACATGAATTCAAGCTTTTTATAAATGATTTGTATATTTCATATGTACCCTTTTGACATGACCTCAAAATTTTAAATAATTGATTTTTTATTTTTTTTTTGCCCATATTGCCTCTCACTATTCACTATTAATGGCGGTGGTGAAAATGGTACATATGCTCACAAACACCGTATTTTTTAGAGAAAGCGTATGGAGTAATTGAGAAGTTAAGAGACAGGATATTAGGAGATAGAGTGAGAGAGGAGGAAAGGGATTTGGGTTTGTCGTCCATCTCTCTGAGTATTTCACCTAGTGATTTTAAGATTGACTAGATGATAGCTCAAAGTATATTCTTTAACATCACCATGGAGATTTTCTGTAGATTTGATAACTCATATTTAGAATTAACAACACTCCTAAACATTGAAAACTTAAAGCAGAAATATTCATCCTGTGACCTGATAATTAAATAACTAGTAATTATTCTTTAATCCTTTGTATTTCTTTGGTTTTAGACAGTTTTGCTTTGCTAGTTTTTGTTTTGATCTTACTGTGAACTGAAGGTTTCTTAATTCATGCAAATGTAACAAGAAGTAGGGACTCGGGACCTTATTCCAAGAAACTCAGATGAAAGAAAAGTTTTGATTCTCTCTCTCTCTCTCTCTCTCTCACACACACACACACACACATATTCAGACACCAAATATTTGCAGAATGTTGGTAGAAGCATTAAGGCTACTTGTGACCTATATGGTAACCAAATAAGGTTAAAGTACCTCAAAAATAGAAAAGTTTCTGAAATTTCCTATTAGGTTGCTTTGCAACTTAAGAAAATGCTTCTAATTAAATTAAATTTCAATTGGTTACTACTTAGACTAACTAATTAAATTAAAATGCTTCTAATCTGCTCAAATATAGAAAGTACTACAGCTATACAGCTAAACTCTATTTTCCCCTTGTAGTGGATGTCTTGAGCAGATTGATTGAGAGCACTAAAGGGGTTGGGAGATCATGTACCTCCAATTTGCCTATGGTACTGTTTTTTTCTTTTTTTGAAAGAGGAGAAAGTGGCAAGAAATCTCATGGTTAATAGTTTAGAGGAGTTGGTACAATGCATAATGAAGGCATTAGTATAGACCGTTTGGGAGCAGTAGGGCTCATTTTCTCTGAGTCGAAGAATATAGATGGAAGGCTCTTTCCCTTCTTAGAAGTCCATAGAGAAGCTAGTTGTATTCTGTGCTTTAAAATTCTAGTAGAAGGGGACTTGTGTAGAATCATCAGGTAAAGTTCTGATAACACTTTATGTTCTCAGAATCTAACTTTAATATAGGATGGATGAGAATCTTGCTTGTAGAGTGGACAAAATCTGTAAATGGGTTCTGCAATCTGATGGTGAAGAATTGATTTTTTTGGTTAAAATGAGATGACACATACAAAAATTCTTTTTGTATGAGAGAAGGTCAAAGGATTTTGTTTTGGCATGATGTCTGATGTGGAGAAGGCTGTGAAAATTACCTGCATTTGTTTGCTTTTGCAAAAAAAACAAGCAGTTGTGGCTTGGGGTTACTTGGAGACCACAGAAAAGGGAAAATTTACAATACATGTTTGTTTAGGGACGTACAGGATTGGTAATTGACGTTTGTGATTGCCATTTTCTGAAGAAATTTGGAATTATGGTTTGGAGAGGATAGAGAGGGTGATTTCAAATGGCAGGCTTCTAAGAGTTGGGTTTCTTTATGAGGTCATGTTATAAAACTTTTCTGGGAGAGGGGATGAGATTTCCTTGGAGACTGGTTTGCTGTTCTATAACTCCTAAAGTTGCATCGTTACTGTGAATGCCAGAGCTGGGAAAGATATTGACAACTGATCAACTACTCAGAAAGTGTATTTAGCATTGTTCCTGAGGAGTGATGGGGAGATAGTTGATTGTCTCCAATTAAACTCTGCTACCACCTTGGAGCTGTGGGTTTTTCCTGTTTTCATTGTGTGGATTTTATAGGATATGTGAACTTGTGAATATGTGGGCTGGTCATAGAGGATCTTTGCAAGCAAACGCATTCTGCTGGTATGAAGTGCAGCCTTGTTGTTTCTCATATGCTGCATATGGAAAGATCAAAATATGGTTCTTTAAGATAGATTTTCTTTGCATGACTACTTGCTGTACTCATTTTGGTAGATCCTTTGTAGATTATTCAGATAAGCTATCTTTTAGGTGCTAAAGTTGTCCATGGCATGAGGAACTTTTTGTCCTAAAGTTTCTGCTAAACCATGTAATCGTTTATGTTTGAATCATGGAAATAGTTTTCATTTTGGAGTATGCCATGTCTTTGCTTAATTATGCCATAGATTATTAACTTCTTTTTTGTTCTTTATCAATGCATCTAAAAGTATTCTATGCAAATTCTTTCTTCTTTGTTGATAGTTGAGAGAAGTAAGCAATGGACTTTTTCTTTAAGGGACTGAACACGGATGCATCTGAATGTCCTTTTGATGAGCAGGACATTCAGAAATGCCCATTCTTAAGAAACATCAACAAACCCACCAGCTTTTCCTTCACTTCATCAAATTTCTCCATTCCCGTGAGTTGTTATTCTCTTTTGTTCTCTCTGCCTTTTTCTTCTTGATTTTGTATAGTCTTTTCCCCATACTAATGCTAGAACTGCTATATGATATGGTAGTTGAATTTGTTTGTTGTCTTCTGTAATACGAGAAAACCCCGGTGCTATCTTTTGTCTCATCAGGTGCGAGGAGCCAGAGGTCCAATTTTCGAAGATGGCCCCAATTTTGATATGGCATTTAAGCTCTTTCATGGGAAGGATGGGGTTGTCCCACTCTCAGGGAGGTCTAGCTTTCATAATGAAAATTTGGTTCCAGAGCCCGTAGCCTTGTTTAACCCCTTGGCAGCTAAAGCTGCAACCATCAGTCTGTCAGCATTTGGACCTGGAGGGCCATTCAGCTTTGATTTCTTCTCTGAGAAATGGAAGAACCAGAAAAGGAAATCTGAATCATCTAACAAGAAACAATCCTCTTCTAAGGTACCTAACCTTTATTTTTTAGGACCTAGCATACTATTTAATTTAGAAAAATGTAGCCATTTCAGTGGAAAAAGTAAAAATAGTTGTAAATGGTGTTTGTGAACAAATTGTTGAAGTGCAACAATGTTGTTCTTAAGCCAAAGGATGGGTCATCCTCAAATGATGGTGACTCAAATGTCATAAAAGCTTTGGTCTACTGTTACTAGATACTAATTGGTTGTACTCCTTGAATAAAAGGTCATGTTCGGGTTTCGTGATATAAATTTAACTCACTCTTCTCAGGTACAAGCCCCTACTTACAGAATGTTTATTTCCTTTCAGGGAGGAGACTCATCCAAACATGAAGCCATGGGAAATGAGTGGTTGAAGACTGGAAATTGCCCGATTGCCAAGTCTTACAGAGCAGTGAGCCATGTGCTTCCACTTGTGACAAAGGCTCTTCAGCCACCACCGGGCATGAAGCTCAAATGCCCACCAGCAATAGTTGCTGCTAGAGCGGCCCTTGCTCGGACTGCCCTTGTCAAGAACCTGCGCCCCCAACCGCTCCCTGCAAAGATGCTCGTGATTGCAATGCTGGGCATGGCAGCTAATGTGCCCTTAGGCATATGGAGGGAGCACACCCGGAAGTTCTCACCATCATGGTTCGCAGCGGTCCATGCAGCAGTGCCATTCATAGCCATGCTTCGAAAATCCGTCCTGATGCCTAAAACCGCCATGGCTTTGACAATTGGAGCCTCCATCCTGGGCCAGGTCATCGGGTCAAGAGCCGAGCGCCACAGGCTGAAATCAGTGGTGGAAAGGGAAAGGCTGGGCGCCACAGCAGCAGCAGCCACCGGGGCCATTGGCATGGGAGGTGGTCATTGTGGCGCAGAAGGGACAATGTGGGATCCTCTGGCTATCAAGGGGGCTTCTGGGCCTGGTTCTTCCTCAGCCAATGTGTGTTTCTGAGATCAAACTGGTGAGTGTTGAGTATGAAAAGGAATAAGAAATGGAGATTTAAGTGTTTTTTAATTCTATATATGAAATCTGGTGTATGAGATGAAGATGATGATACTCAAAAAGTTATGGAGAAGCAGAAAGGCTTCTTTTTCTTCATGACAACAACTATGATCTTATGGTATTTGTCATATAAATTACTAAATGAAAGGATGCTGGGTTTTATGCATGCTACCATTGGGTCTAAGAAATTAGAAAAGTATTTACTCTTTATATAAAATCGTTAAAATATGTGATATGGGTTTGAAGTAGTATATAAAATTAATTAAATAATTTTAAAATTCAGAATTATTGACTATGGTGTGTTAATGTATTTTGTACCTTCATGGGAAGGGATTTGGAAGAAAAGAAAAATTAGGATTATGTTTGATTTCTAGAAAATTTAAGAGAAATTGTGGAGAAAAAAAATGAAAGAAAATAAAAAATAAATTTAAAGTTAATAAATTATTTTTATATGTTTTTTTAAATTTATTTTACTTATTTTTCTTTATTTTATAAATTTTAAATAATTTTAAAATATATGCATTTTTAATTCATTTTAATTATATTTTATTATTTTTTGTATTTTTCATAATACTTCATAATTTTTTCACTTTCCTTTTATATTTTTTTAAGAATCAAACATAGTTCAAGGAAAATGGGAAATGGGTTTTAAATTTTAAAATTAAAAATAAAAATTTCTTCACATTTCTTGAAATCTATCCTTGTTTTTTATATTAGGAGGAAAATATTTGAAAAAGAAAAGAAATTTGGAATCAAGAAGAACATTTGGAATCAAGAAGTTCTACCAAAAAAAAAAGTTCTACAATAAAGGAAAAGAAAATTTGGAATCAAAAAATTCCAAAAAAAAAAAAAAAACAGTTCTACAAAAAAGGAAAAGAAAATTTGGAATCACATAGAAATGAAAGAAATTATTATTATTATTATTATTATTTGTATAAATACACAAATGATTTCTATATAAACACATAAATGAAATATACGAAATTTAAGATCTTTATAACACAAATTTAGTTTGAGTTTGATACAATTGTAAATAAAATATTTCATGTCTAAGCAATTCTAAAGCTTACACCACCATGCATCTTCCATCTCTACTGTTAGTGGGAAAGAAAAAATAAATCAAAAAAAAAAAGTAGGGAAAATTTATTGAAAAAGAATGTGAGGAAAATTGAATTAAATTATTGACAAATATATTTTTCTAAATTTAAAAAAAAAATGTTTTTTTTCCTTTTCTTAAAGGTTAAGAGATTTGGGCTCTTACCTGCTACCAAACTTCCCATCCCCAGAGGCATGAGAGAGAGAGAGAGAGAGAGATCAGCTTCCTGCCTTCACTTTTGATACAGCAGCGTCTGTTGCCAATGGTTGTTATTAACGCTCACAAGGCCTGTGCACATACACGTCAGGCACACACTAGCGCACTCACATCCTCGTGCGCCCACAAGGCGGCCCACACAACACACGTTGACGTCACGTGCGCACACGCGACAGAAACGTGCTTCTAAAGCAAACATGGCATCGGGCATCTGACGCATATAACATACAGTCACGTGCCATACACGTGATAACATGCCCATGCACCCGCCCACCTAAGATGCTACCACGCGAGGAACGCAAGGTGCACCATGTGGCACGCAATTAGAAATAGGTCGAGTCGGACAACGCTCCAACCCTCTTGGTTAAGGTTCCGGATGGGCTTGGGCCAAGCTAAAAACCTAACTCAAGCTCAAAGCCCCGTTTTAAGCCCAACTCTTTATATATATAATTATAATTAAAAGATGAAAAGTTAAATATTTTTTGTCCTTAATTTTGTAATCGCATTTTAAAGTTATGAGAACCCATTTAAGTCCAAAATGGATAATATCTACACAATTGAATACAAATTTATACAAATAGTATTAAAGGAGATCATCAACCTCAATGTGGGGATTTGTTTAACCTTATAAGGGTGTTTATTTATTTGATCCGTAATCCCATGAAATATAATAAAGACATTGTGTCTATATGAAGGGATGTTTATGATATCTTACATCATATGAAGAAAAAAGTTTATAACACCATATACATATATAAACTCTTCTTAATTATATAACCGTGTTTTAAAAAAGTGTCATTTTTAGCTTAGAACGGATAACATCTATATAATTGGATACAAATCGGTACTTTCTACTATCATTATTTTATTTACATAATACAAACCTATAAACAACTTAAATGATTTAAATAATATTTAAAAATCAAAATAATAACAAATATCAATTATTTTAGATTTAAATATTATTTTTGAAATTTGTTGATGATAAAAATGATCATAATTTAGTTTTTGTTCTTAATTTAATTTGTAACATAGTTTAATTAAACAATTAAACATGAAAAGTTAAATATTTGTACCCAAACTTACTTAGATAAACATTATTCTTTTCCAAACTTTTAAAAATAAAAAGTGTTCAAAAATATCCATTTGCAATATGCATGGACTGCTAAAGTTTGGTACATGAATCCATTAATCTCATTCAACGGCCACCATCTTGACTCCATAAAAACTCTCCCCAATCGCCAAAGTCTCACAACATCTACTTCTGATTGCAGACTTTCTTCCTACCGACATCTACTTCCAGTTGCAGTCTTTCTATGCTCTTGATTCAATATGGAATTTTTGACGCCCAATTTCTCTACTTTCAGGCAAATAAAAAAGCTTATGTGGTGTTTGTTTTTTTGGTTAAATAGAAAATTTCAAAATATTTTATTTTTTCTATTCAGCTAAAAGTACCTTATTGATATTAACCAACATAACTAAGCTTTTAAACGTCTTCCCATTGAGATGTTGTCTGAGATTCATACCCGGGTTGCCAAAACTTCATTTGCAGACTTCTTCAACGCAACAAAAAAAAAAAAAAAGTATTCATCAACACTTTGTGTATTCATTAACACTGTATACCAAATTCAAATTGGGTCAAGAACTTAGTACTCTTATCTGCCAAAGCTCAATTCATAATCATTCATCCAGATTAGAAACCTAGATAAGATGCTCAGCATTGTCTCTGCAAACGGCAAATATAAACACAACCAAAGCCCTATTGCAGCCATAAGGTTTCGTCAAGCTTTTCAAACATCTTTGAACCCTAATCATACTAATCATATGTTCAAGCTAAAGAAACGATGGAGAGAAATGAAAAAAACAAAAGATAAGTAAAAATAAATAGAAAACTGAAAGAAAGCAGAACCAGTTCCAAAATGATAGTCAAGTACCTGAAAAACCCACATCAGAAAATATATTACAGGAATGCGTTGACATTAAAGTAGCAGACCTCGCAACAGGATTCCATGACACAGCTCTAAAGCTAGGATTTATGACTGCTCTGATCCTTGTGTTAGACACAAGTTAAGGATTTGCAATCATCTGCTGTACAGAAGGAACTCAGCAACCCAAAATCCTATTGGAACATGGTATTGACAAAACCATACAAATTTGTGTACTGTCTTTCTCCCCCAAGTTTAAAATCCACCAACCTTTGATTCAGCAAAACCCAGCTTGTACAAATTTGTGGACTTTAATTCCCTGAGTTTAAAAGCCGCCAACCCGTTGCTTTGCAAAGCTGCTGTAACTCCCTGAGTTGACACCACTGCTTCCATAAGCTGGAGGACCAGTGTTCAAACCAGGACAGTCCCTTGCCCAGTGTCCGAATTGATGGCATTTATAGCACTCACCAGTCGTGCCTCCAGCACTTGGGCCAGTGGATGCCCTGCTGACATAGCCCCCTCCTGATGACTGTCTCGGGGAGTGCATGACACTAGGGCAGTTTGAAGAGCTATGGCCAGTACCACCACAGCTGTTGCAACTCTGATACATACCAGTTGAACCAGTTGCAGAAAGACCAGAGCTACCATATTGGTTCCCATGCTGAACCCCTTGATTTGCCGGGAACCCAAAATCTCTACCAGCATTGCTAGCATTTCCAGAATAGTTAACAGATGGTGTGGACTGTCTAATTCCAACATTCCCGAGTCCAGGATTAGTCATTCCCCCATTGGAAATAACATTTTCTGATTTGAGGGGAAAAGTGGAGTCCTCTACTTTATGCTTCTCCACCATATCCAAAAGAAACCGGGACTCAGAAGAGAAATTTACCTTCTCTGCTTTGACAACAGTAGACTTCACACGTTGTTCATCACTGAATATCTCCTCCTTCACTTTCAATTTGAATGAATATTTAGTAAAAAGAACCCCGCGTAGGATTTCTCCAAATTTTTCATCATCTTGTTCTTCATATTTCAAATAATACAGATTTTTCGCAGATATGCCCATGATCTCCTCACCGCATTCCTGGAATGCAGTTACCCATGTCAAGCCAGTATGGTCCTGTATCTGGAACTGAAGAATATACCTGTAGTCACAATCATCAACAGACTGATCACACCTCTCACATCGCCATTTCCCATCTCCATTGTTCGTAACCTTCTTGTTGCATTGACGATCACCAATCATAATGGGGCATGCTGTATAGCAAAAATTATCAACTTTTATGAAAGAAACAGTTGCACAGACAGTAATCCAATCTGGCTTTTCTGAAGTCCCTAGCCTCTCATCTTTGATTTGAGAAATAGTCTTTCGAACATCTGTTCTGCCCATACTTGTTACTTCTCTGGAAATAGAGACAGAAGGGGTGTTCCTCCCTTCCTTGTCAAACCATTCTTTAAGCTTGCGAGCCTCTGGAAAATCTGGCTCTATGAACAGTTGGCTGGTAGAAATAGTCCCCACTGCTTTCCCATTGAAATCATTAACCCTGGCAGATTTCACAGCCAGAACAGGAAATACCCCAGAATCACACATATTTTGCAGCCTTTGTCCTTCCGCATTGCAGAAATTTCCCCATAGAGTTAATTCAACACTTCGGCCAGACATGTCCTTCAAATGGAGGGCTCTCTTCTGAGTTTCAGTACCATTTTTCCTCATTATGGAAGTAGAGGGGCTGATAAAAGAGACCACACCAATTACATCCACAACACTGTTGTTCTCCATGCTTTCAACATCACTGATGGGCCGGAAGTGAAATTGTTGCCTCGGGATTGAGTTGTCATCATCAAAGCAAGGCTGGATTGTTGATGTACTCTCTAAGAATATCTCATGATCATTGCGAAGGTGATTGAAAGTTTTTTGAGCAGGTTTCAGGCTCCCCTTGGAAATTAAATACACTTTACCAGTTTCAATCTGATTGTAGAATTGATCAGCCACAGCATTGAAACATGTTACCCTAATTTCTCCACCATCAGAGTCCAGAAGATCAAAAGAGAATACTTTGCCATCACCCCGAGGATTATTATAGTGCCGAAGTTCTCCCTTTGCAGTAACTCTGGCCTTAATTGTCCACCTTCCCTGATAAGGATTAAGAGCAGCAATTGGAATTATTCTGGCAGGAGCTTCATTCCTAGCCACAGGTCCTCTATTTGTGTACATTGGAGGTGGCTGCTGATATGCAGACTGAGGCTGGCGTGCCGGAGCATTATAAGGAGCCCGTGAAACTTCTACTTTATTGTTCCGAAAACCTGTACTCTGGTCACCATATGATCCAGTTGAAGCTGCTGATGCAGGAATTCCAGCGTCAGGTTGCATTTTGCTGTACATCGGAGGTGCATTTGTTCCAGCAAATCGTCCTGAGTCAGGATTGCTGGAAAAAGAATTAGCATGGTATGGAGAAGCTACCCCAGCCATATTTGGTTTAGCAGCAGAGCCACCAGTGAGTGAACTATTGCCAAAAGATTGAGGATTTCCCAGCACTGTCCCTGGATGGTCCACTGAGGATGGCATGGGCGCTGAAGTTCTTGCAATAGGAGCAACACCACCAGCAGTTCCACCTTGCACATATTGTTTTGGTTCCCCAATAGGATCACACTTTTCAAGTATCACATCCAAATCAATGATAATAATAATCCTACAGGAAATAGTGGGATCACAGTCATTTGTGATGAACATAGTAGTAAAAAGGAGAGATGTCAAACAATAAGAAACAAAGCTCAACATGAATAATTAAAGTGCAAGAGCTTAAATGTTTTTAGAGGTACCAGATTAAAAATGTAAATTTATAGTCTCACAAGATGCCATAATTTATCACTTAAATTGTCAAATGTTCTAAAATTTTCAGTGATCTTGAGTAGCATGTGATCACCAGTGATCTATGCCATGCAGAAGGGCATAAAGAAGGCATCACAGCCACTGGTCTAACTTATTCTTTTTGGCACTGACCATTATCCAGCTATCTTAGTAGACAGTATAGCAATAAATACACTGTTAACTGGATTGAGATGGCCTTTCAAGGATGATATGTATAAGGGTCAACCCACATGCTTTCTTGACCTGAATGAACAAGCATAAGCACATGGCATCATTAAAAGAGTGGTCTAAGAACAATGCATATGACAGGCATCAAACCCAATGAGTCAGTGAGTGAACATGAGGAAGATGCAGAATTGGTGTGGCAAGGAGCAACTATGCAATGGGCAACTTCTCAAAAAATCTTACACCTCAAACAACCCACACAAATCCACCAACCCTGGACAATCTTCTTAATGATCTCACTAACCATCCAAACAACTCCAAAAAGAGAAAAAGGCGAGTCATGCGGGCCCCTGGTATCCATAAAATAGAGACAGTCCACCAATTCTTCCAAGATTTTGCACATATACCTGTTGTGAAATCAATCGAACCTATTCTAAGTAATTTATCTACTATTAGACAATTGTCTTGACTGCAACCCACAAAAAGAAAGCCAATTATATCAGGGCATATAATCTCAAAACACTTGTTGAGAAAGAACCCTTTCTTGATAAGTCTTCCTTCTACTAAACATATATAAAATCAAAAGTTTGCTAATCTTCTTAGGGTTACAGATGGAAATCTAAACCTCATTCATTACATTAACCAGTGACTTATTTTCAAAGGTGTTACCTTCAATGCCCCATCCACATCCTACACTTTATTGACATTAGAACTAGCAAGTGCTAGCCCAACACACAAAAGAACCTGCATTCATACTTAATTTAAACTACATAATCATATAAATAAGTGTCAGAACGACCTATATGTGGAGAAGTTAGCCAGCTAAGAAACACCTATAAAAAAAATTCAAATCAATAAAAAACAGATTAATGTTCTCAATAACAAATCAAATGCATTTTTTATTAAAAAGAAAAAGGACAGAAAAAAGAAACATGCTTGATTGCCAAGATGAAGACAACTTCTGAGAAAGAACATTGAGAAAGAGAGGTAAAACATGAAATTGTACCCCATAAAAAGGTTTCCAATCATCAAAACTTGTACATCCCTAAAAATAGCCCAAAAGAATCAAGCAAAAGCTACACAAGTTTCCACTCATGCTAAATTAAGCTTACTGACAAAAACAGAACAATTTAATGTTCTCAAATGTAAATTTTAGATTTAGTAAGGATAATACCATAAATATGAACTTAATAACAGTTAAAACTCTAGATGCACAACTAACTCTCTGCCTCCTCTATGTGTCTCCTTTCTGAAAAAGTTGCAAAGCCACTTACACCAAACTCAATTTGGAAAAATTAAAAATTGATCAGCCATTGTCTTATTAAAAAAGAAAAAAGAAATGGGATATGAAACAAATAAATAAACAAAATTCAAAAAGGCTATGAGGTAATGTGATCTTAAAAAACTGACATGCCACCTTAATTGACAAAATCTAGATCCCACTTTTTGGCTGCTGGGAGACACATGACAATAAAGGATATATATTAAACATAAACTTTTTTTTTTTTGATAAGTAAAATATATTAAACATAAACTTCCTCCACCCTCCTTCACCAATTCAAGATTAATTTTCATCAATTGGAGCAACAAAATCAAAATCCACAAAAACTCAAATTTACTCCCAGACCATTGGAAACAAACAAAAGAAAACACAAAATTGAACAAGGTATGATGTATTGTGGACTTCAAAAGCTTACATGCTACCTTAATTGACAAAATAGGAATACCCTTGTTTGGCTGCTTGTAAAATGTGGGAAACCAAAAAAATAAGATGTTAAAACTTGTCCAAAACAAACTTTCTTCAGCCACTGAACCCTCATGGATGTGAGGTTTTCGCCATTTGAGAGCAGAAAAATCAAAATCCAAACAAAGTTCATTTTACAAAAATTCAGAAATTTCTTAATATTTCCTAAGATTCAAAACAAACAAATAAATAAATAAACTGCCAAATTTAGCTAGCTTAGGTGTCCAATAGATTTACAAAATGTTAACTCAAGTACCTAGACCCCAGGTTTGGTTTCTAGAAAATGTAGGAAAACGAATAAAAAAATGAAAAAATAAAAATAAACATGAACTGTTCTTAAAAATAGTTTTTTAAGTCAAAAGCAAGTTTTTACTGGAAACAGTTTTTTGAAAATTTATTTTCAAAAAAAAAAATGTTTTTTAAGAACAAATTTGAGGTGTTTTTACGCATTTTTAGTAGAGTATCCTGAGAAACATGAATATTTTGAAAGCTTTGGCATTATACATAAGTAAACAGTGCCTTTATGGGAAATGAATAAGTCAAAAAAAATTTGGAATTTTTTTTTCCTAAAATCAATTAAGAACTGTTTTTAAGATTGCTATCAAAATATATTTTTTAAGAACTGCTTTGAAGACGTGTTTAAACAAGCCCTGAGATCTTGAATCCAATGTTTCTGGAAAGAAACCTCCTCCACCCACCTCAGCTCCCATCCATACAAACTCAATTATGGAAAATACAGAAATTTACCCCTCAAAGATTTCTATGACTACAAAGAAACAAGCGTAGCTTCATCTAGTTAGCCTAGGTCACTATCAAATTTACAAATTGTAACTTCAAGTATTCAATAGCTCTTTTGTTTGCTGAGAAAAAGTACGAAAATAAAATAATCAATCCTACCCACCTGAGCCCCGATCCACAAAGACTAAGTCAATGGGGGGAAATCAGAGATTCTCCACAACTCTAATAAAACAAAAACTAATAGGATTCAAACCAAAATAAATAAATAAATGACTTGTAAACTCGAAAAAACTCAACCTTAATTGACAATAATTTAAATACCCTACTTTGTCTGCTGGGAAAATGTATAAAAATAAAAATTAAGATTTTGAATCCAAAACTTCTTTGACATAAACACCTCAACCCTCTTGAGTCCCAGCAGAGATCATAGTTTCATCATTTAAGACCAGAAAAATTTAGAAACCTATCTCTCCACAACGATTTGCACCAAACAAAAATTGACAAAGCTATTGTGTGTCCTTACATGCGATCCTTGATGACGTTGCAGACAAACTGAGTCAACTGAACAACCGACCCCTTCTGCAACCTCCCGGATTTCACCAACTCGTTCCTCTGCGTCGCCAGCATCCCCTGCTGCAGATGGCACCCATCCGACAACAGTATCCGAAACCTTTCGTTGCTGTTGCTCTGCTGCTGAGTATTCACCAATCTGATGTCCGCCACTTGCAGCACCGGCTTCACATCGGACCCTTGCGCGTCGCCGCTGCAAAGCATCGAGATGGCGCCTTCGGTCAGATTAACGCCCATTTCTGGCACTGAAACCCTAATGCGGAGTTCAAATCGGGAGATTCAGTAAATATATGGCGTTTGGGTGGCGAGAAAGTGAGAGAAAGTTGAGGAGTTGGAGAGAGATTTTCGAGCCCTAAGGAGTGAAGCGCGAGGAATTTAAGAGGGAAACCGCGAAATCTACAATTTGGAAAATTATTTTCAGGGAAGGGCCTGGAGTTTTGCATATTTACGGATAGGTTCTGTCCTTTTGCTTTCCCTTCCCATGTACGCCAAGAAATTTTTTATAATGTAATTAATTTATTATTTAAAATAATTAGAAAATAAAATTTATATTTACAATTAATTTCTAAAATTTAAATATTAAATTTATATTTAAAATTAATATCTAATACAAAAATTGTTTTAAATTTAATTAATCCTTGTTAGATAATAAATATGTAGAATTTTTTTTTTTTAAATTATAAGATTTATAGAATACTTGTGTCACGCCCCAAGACCCACTCCAAGGGCGTGACGGTCATTTCACACTTCAAACCCGAAGGCTTACAGTGTAACCTGACCCAAACAATTATCT
Source organism: Vitis riparia (assembly GCF_004353265.1). Classification (NCBI taxonomy): domain Eukaryota; kingdom Viridiplantae; phylum Streptophyta; class Magnoliopsida; order Vitales; family Vitaceae; genus Vitis; species Vitis riparia. Next base: position 2,077,071 of record NC_048432.1, on the reverse strand, counting down.
TATAATCAGAAGTTACCAATTACCAAGTACTTGTTTAGAGTAACGGAACAAAATCTAAAATCCTGAAAATTCGATTTCAACACTAAAACATCCACTATCCAAAATCCATTGTCCAAAAAATTGCAAACTTAAACAATTCAAGTACTAAAACAAACTTCAAAATCTCCAAAACTCAACTTTGAACTAACATAAAATTTAAAGAATCAATATCCAAATAGCTTCCAAATACCAAAAGATCCAAATGAACATAACTAAAGTTAAACAAAATCCAACATAAAATCCTAAGTCAAATCCTAATGATGATCATTCCTCAGTCTAGCCATCACTCCTCACCCGAACTAAGAGTACCTGAAAATTTTTCAATAATTGGGAATGAGCTCACAACCCAATAAGGAATATTAATGCAGTTCATGGATCAAATATTTTCATTTCAAATAGGAGATATCATTTTTTTTACTCATCAAATATCAGAATTTCAAAAATACTAATATATTCAAAATTCAACCAATCATTTTCATATCAAATTCAAACACTTTTATATAAGATTCAATCAAATCCATTCAATTTTCATTACTCTGGTTATCAAATATCAAATGCCCAATTAGGTGAGACTTTTCAAATGGGTGGCTAGCCTAAAATTGTTCTTGGTGGAAGGAACCAAACACTACTAGTACTAGTAACCTCTAACCAAACCCTTAGAAGCTAGGGTCCAAATCAATTACATTCCCATCATGAAAATGTAAAGGTCAACTATTATATCTCATTGACAAGGGCCAAAAGTCAACTATTATATCCTGTTGACAAGGGCCAAACAAACCAGAGTCAAATATTTATTTCATTTATTCAAATTTACAACATATAATATCTCCATATTTATTTGTCAAACACATAATATAAAATTCTAACATGCTTTTCATACAAAACATGTTTGATCCATGCATAAAACGGAATATAACCTCAAACGTTTTCAAATAATGTATATATATATAAATTGTTTCAAAAAAGAATTTAACAACTGCATTAATTTCCTTTACCTCAAAATATGCAAAGACCTTGAAGAAAAAATAACCCTGAAAAGTCTATTCCTCACCTAACACAATAAAAAAACCACTATTACTATTTACCTCAAAATATAAATCTGATAATCCTAAAATTTTTAAATGTTAAGATTAATATTTTTTATTAACAAAGTAATAATTTAATTACTCTATTCCTTATTTAATTATAATTAATAAATTCCCAATTTGTTTCTAATAACACATTACTAATTTAATTAAATTACAATTTTATTTCATTATAAAATTCTATATATATATATATTGTTAAATCTCTCATTCTATTTATTACAAAAAGACCATTATTACTATTATCTTATTTATTAATCTAAAACTAAATATCATTATTTTTTTTAATTATCCAATTCAATATCCACCCAACCATTACTCATCTCGGGTACACACCAAAAACATTTTTTTTTCCTTCCTTCTAGTGTGCACACGCGTCTCTTGTGGGTGTGTGTGTTTTTTTTTTCTATTCTTTGTTCCAGTACTGTGCACTCACGTTCTCTTTTTTTTTTTTTTTTAACATTTTCTAATCTCTTCAACCACCAATAACAATATATTTATTTATTTATTTATTTATTTATTATAAAATTAACCCTAGCCTAAAATCGAAACCTTCCAAATTTTTTTTTTCATCTAATAAAACTTAAGATCTCCCAAATTCCAACAATAAAATCAAAATCTTAAATTTTTTTTTATTATTTTGATATTAAAACGAATTAAAAATAAAATAAACTAACCCTAATCTAGATTTGAGTTTTCCAAAAGATATCTAATGTATTTGAAATTAACCAATGAATCTAAAATATTAAATTAGGGGTTAGAATCTTACCTATAGAGATCTATTCTTCAACCCTGAAATCTGACTCCAACCTACGTTCTCTGAAATTCTGCAAATAGGAACTCTATTCAGAAAAGAACAGGAAGAAATAGAATTTCTAATTTATACCTAGGGTATTTATTCATAAAATTACACTTTTACCCCTCTTCCACTTTATTAAATTAATTAATTAACTAATTTAATTATTATTAATAATTTCCTAAATTACCCTTAAAAGAAAATGTTTGGGCGTTATAACTTGTATATTTAATATTATCATCCTTTTTAAAAAAATATTTGTAAGAGTGAAAATATTGAAAAAAAAAATACCAATATTAGCATTTATTAATTTGAAGTCAAATCATCATCAACAAATGTTTATGCATCGAAAAAAATAAAATTTCAATTAAAAAAAAAACAATATGAGCTTGAATATAAAATATAGTAAATCTTATATAAAAAGAATTGACTTAACTTATGGGTTCAAAAATTATTTTGAAAATTTAAGACAAAAAAAATTTTAGTGGGTCCAATATTTTTAAACAATTTTTTAAAGTTATTATTTTTTAAAAATAAGTTTCAAATGCAATTAGAAATTAACAAGAGAAAACATCGAAATGCTAGAGGAAATAAAATTTTAAGAAGAAATTGAATGAATATTTCATTAAAAGTCTCTCCTTTTATAAGAGTCACATAAAGATTTAGGTCAATAAAGATGATCATCCATAAGTTTCAACTCACATTTTATAACACTCCCCTCGGATGATCACAAAAATATGTCTCATTAAAACTTTACTAGGAAAAACCCTAATGAAGTAAAATCCTTCTATTTTAGCTAGTTATTTACAAGTTGGTATTCTTATACAATTCACGATTTTGAATTTTTATCATTCTTCGTGATATCGAGGGTCATCTAAAAATAAAATAGATGCATTGTTAATAACAACATTATTTTGATATCATTTTTTCATGTTGTATACATAACTGATAAGGTCTCTTTTGATATTTATGCCTCTTCATATGCTACTTGTTCAATTTATACCTTTTCATAGGCTATCTGTTCAATAGATACCTCTTCAATGACGATTTGTTTTATTTTGGGGGCTATTTGGAACTAATTAGTCATTTTGGGGAATTACATCCTTCAAGCTAATAAGTCTACCACACTTCATGTATTATTATAGTACTAGTTATTTAGGAACCGGTTAATCATCCTTTAGAGGTATCAAACCACATTGTTCTTCTGAAATTGACTTCTCTCCGAGTCATACAATAAGTTTTATAAGAATATATTCGACAATATTTTTATGTAGCCTTTAGATTTATCATAACTTCTTGTTATGAATAATTTTAAGTATGTACTATTTAGATATGCATAATAACACAATATTTTTATATAGCTTTTGGGTTTTTCATAACTTTTGGTTATAAATAATAATAATTACTTAACCTCAAGTTATGAAATATTTTTCACACAGCTTCTAATTATAACAAAATGAATATTAACAACTTTTTCACAATCTTTGACATGTACAAAGAATGTTAATTTTTTCATATTCGTAACTTCTAGTTATGGAGAATGACAATTACATAGTTTTTTTACTGCACATACTATTTTTTTATAGCAAAATATTTTTCATATATCTTCTAATTATATGAATTTTATTATTTATTATTTTATTTTATTTTCTCAATAGCAAATAATTGAAATTGAGTAAAATTGTCAAAAAAAAAAAAACAATTGATGAATTATACATAAAATAAAAATTATATTGTGACATACTTGAGAAGTAATTGAAGTAGGTAATTAGTCTTCTCTATTCTACTTGAATCAAAAAGTAACCAAGACAGAAACTCTTCTTCTACTATAAAGAGTAGAAAGAGAAACAATTGAAAATCAAACTTCCTTAATCTTAGAATCGTCCGATAAAAAATAGCTAACTCTCTTGACTTTAAAAAAAAAAATGTCTAAATACCTTAATTTATTATTTATTTAATTTAATAGAAGGTAAATACCAAAGATAACAATGTTGGGATTTTGTTTCTCCTGGATCTTCGATAATAAATTGAAGACATGATTCAGAATGTGGTCCACATTCATTCTATCAATTTAGGAACGAGGATTATTGTTTAGAAACCATGTTCACATCACTACCCCATGTTCTGTGTACGCTCGAAGTAGACTCGGTGATGGAGAGAGAAAAAAGGGTAAAGCACTAAAGGGTAGTGTTCCCTAAGCCTTCAATCTCTTTCAGTCTTAAAAACACCATCTAAGTGGAGGTTGAGAAAGGTTTAGAAGCACCTAAAACTTAAAAAATAGAAGACGTTGTTTTAAGCTATAAGAATGACAATGACGGGAGGTACGTTTTTGATCTGTTTTCAATTCCGCTTATGATCTAATTGCTATTTAAGGATTGTTATGAGCATGTTTAGATTATTTATGTCCATCATTTGGTATCGGAGCAATGTATGTCTCTACCTTGTTTGTTTTAACAATCTGCATTTTTAATAAATAAATAAAAAATACAGTGAGTTTTGGTATTTTGGAGTTTATGTTTTTTAGAAGTTTTTAATAGAAAAAAATGGTTAGAAATCATTAGAAGATGAGATTTCCAACATTTCAATGTTTTAAATTGCCAATCTATTGTCCGAAATACATGGGAACCGTCGGGTTTCATTTCGAGTCGCAAATGGGTCAAACAGACTCGGTTGAAGGGAGAAGACGACTAGGCTTATCATTTTGACTATAAACAAGTAAGAAATAAGTAAAAAAAAACAATAAGAAAAGGGACAGTAGCCCAGTTGGTCTCAACCTTGCTTTTCCCCAATCACTGCCTAGGTTTGACTCATTCTAGCAGCAATCTTAAAATTTTTTTTTTGAAATTTCATAAAATTTAGTGTTTTAAGATATGCTAATTTATGGGTTTCTTTATGGATATTTCATGTGCTAGATTATTTATTTTTGTTAGTTGAATGTATATTTTTATGGTTTATTATGCATACAACATTAAATTAAATAATTTTGCACATTAAATTTATTTACTTATAATATTTATTTCATGATTTTGTGTGTATGGTTTTGTGGACCCCGCATTTCGATGCTCATGCGTTTCCCACTCGATGGCGAAACTCGCTTTTTATTTGAAAATTTGATTTTTATTGATTAATTAAAAATGACTTGGAGTCGCCACTTATTTTTGTTTTATTTTTAAAGGGTAAACAAAATAAGAAAGAAAACCCTAAGTGTGACTCCTTATTTTTGGAAAAGGTGGTCTGCGAAAAACCGGATCGGGTTCGGGGGTTAGGTTACTTATCGGGAAGGTACGATAAAGACCGTAGCACCCCTCTAAGTCCCTAAAGTCGGGTCTCTACTAATAAAATGAAGCTGACATGGCAATGGATGAATAAAATCAATGAATACCCACATCAATCATGCATGTATGAGAATCAGAATATATAAGATGAATTATCAGAATGAGTGAATGCGTACCTGGGCAGCAATCTCGAATGCGCTATCATGAAAGGGGGTTAGTGAATAAACACAGAATATCTATATGTATATCAAGGAACAGAGTAAATCAATCACATACAGTTAATGGATCAAACTATCAATCAATCAATTATAAAATCAAGTATGTAGGGCCCCCACCAAAGCCCGTTTATTTTGGCATGAATTAATTTCGTAAATTCCATTAATTGGAATTACAAAATTAAATTCTTGCTTATTTTAAAATCATTTTAAAAACAAATGAGATGTGAGAATTACTTGCCAGAAAGAAAGATGGCAGCAAGATTTTATTAAAGATGGAAGGATTTTTGGAATCTAAACATTTTAAGGATGAAAAATGGGGAAGTTGGGATAATTCGAGAATTTGGAATTTGGAAAAACATTTGAAAGCGAGGTTAGGAAATTATCTTTAAAATAGCAATAATAAAATAATAATAATAAAAAATAAAAATAAATAAATAAATAAATAAATAAATAAAAAAAATAAAAAAAAATAAAAATAAAAATAAAAAAAATAAAAAAATAAAAAAAATAAAAAAATGTAGAAAACCACATGGTCAAAGGTCGCATGCCAAAGGTGGCCATGCAAGTCATAGATAAGGGTGGGTCCAGGTCACCTCCATATCTTCATTGTTTTTGTTTGTATTTTCCTTGATCTGCAGCTTCTCTTTGAACATCTTCCTCAGCTGCCTTAAACTAGTGTCACTGAACTTCTTCAGTTTTATATCCTCAGCAGTGTCCCTGTTGTTTTTCTTCTTTCCCGTCTCAGTTTTAAGCACCATTTTCCTGCCACTGTTGTCTAGATTCTCCTTGTTGTCAGAAAGGAGTGTCATCATTTCTGTGGCTGAAGGCTTCTTGCTTGATGATTTCCTGGTTGGAGTTGACAGGATTGGAAGAGGAGCCTGGCTTAGAAGTGGGAAAGCTGCCAAAGGAGACAATGGGGTTCTGCCTGAAACTGCAGTGTTGGATGCTGGACAATGAGGACTCGTTATCTTTACTGGAGTTGGAAAATTGTCCAACAATGAAGGGAATTTGTAGACTGCCGTGGCATTTTCTTCTGCAGTGATCAGTTCATGAAAAACAACCGACATTTCGTCTCCCTTGGGCAATGGTTCGACTGAGTTGTTGGTCTCATCAACATCAACACAAGCTTCAGAATGAGGCTCTCCAGTCATCGACATTGGATCATAACCATTGGAGGGAGGTGAAACATCCTCAAAGTCCATGCTTCCCTGTTTGGCAAATTTGAGCTCAACCAGTGCTTCTTTATGCCCTTAGCTTTGGCGTATAGTTCCTATTTTGCAGCTGTACCAGCATCAGAAGCTGCAACTATGTGACCTATCATCATGTAGGCATAGAACATAACCCTCACTAGGCCCCTTGGCAATTTAGCATGTCTTGGAGCTCCTTCTCTACTGAATTCCATCACTCGAAGAGGAAGTTGTCAGCCACTGATCTGAGTCGACGGGGCAGCTTTACATTATGACTTTCCATTTTTTCATACCATCAGAATTCTCACCTGGAGGGAGTCCTCTTTCAGTATCTGGTCAGAATGGATATGGCATTTGAACTGCACTTCACCTGCTATGAAGAAATGATCAAATCCACTGGCATATGGTGGGGCAGTCACCAGAATATGAAACTGTAGTTTCTACATTCATCCATCTGTGTTCACTTGTATCGGTTAGGAAGGAAGAATCTGAGGAAAAGTTGGACTCATTGATGCTTGAGGAGCAGACATTAGATCAACGGTGTTTTTCAGATTCTCGATGAATTGCTGAGAAATATCTGATGGATTAACAGAATGAGAAGGCATGGACTTCGTCTGTGTTTGATCCTCTCACTTCTGCTACATCAGGCAGAGTTTCTGGATTTAGGTCAATAGTATTCAGCTTAAGCAACATCCTGCTCACCAATGTCCCATTGTAAATGATGAAGAAACCTAATCCAATGAGTCCCATACTGACTGCCAGACCACACATTTACTTACAAACAACTTATTTCGAGATTCAGTTATGCTCAAGCCCGCAATATTGAAGAAACCAGTGGACACCATGACCTGTTAACCACAAAGGTCACCAAATCCACCATCGATTTGCTTGGTTCTGCAAATTACTTTTGACATTGGAAGTCCAAGAGCACAAGAAACATATTTATGGTGTTTCTAAGGATTCTGAATGGATGATATCATGTGGACCTCGTTCCCACTATCTGTTATCCACACTGAATTGCTGTGTGAGTCTGCAAACTTGAGCTTGAACTCGAAGTGGATGTAGACCCTAACGAATAAACAGGTCCAGCATGTAGAGAATGGGGTGAGGTCATGCTCTTGAACAAACAGTGGATCACGCCTTTGTTATAGCCTTCTCCATCATGGCAAGGTAGAGCATTTTCATTAGCAACTGGAATGCTGACATCCTATACAGCATTCAGCACCTGCCAAATTAGACCCTCTGGGTCTGCCAGTGCCCCGGGGAAGACCTCTTCCTGCCCATACAGTTTTCAAGGGTCCCACTTGGCTTGCCCCACATGGACCTTAGCTGCAATTAAATATTATCTCATTCAATTTCTTCAATGCTTCAGACTGAACACAGGCCCTAGAGTCATATTCTTGTCACCTCTTCGCAATCCTTGAATCTCGGGATATACCAATCGGATTTAAATATAATGGCCTGTTCCATCAGTGGGCCATTCCATATCTTTGAGAAAACTGTAACCTTAAGGAAGGATCCTCCATTGCTGAATCTCTCAACTTCAGTTTCGGGAATTACACCATCTTCTTGCAATGCTCAGTTGGAAGTAGCGGCATGGCTGTGGTTGCTTGGCATTCCGGTGATGGCGGAGGCACTTCGCCGCCGGCGGCTTCGAAGACAGCTTTGTTTGCTCTTTCTAGCTGCCCGGGCGAATTCCAGTGAGTTTGGCAATGATTTCCATGTCAAGGACCACAAAGCCATGGGTCGGAGGTTGCAGAAGGATAAGCATGAAGGTTAGGAGGGATGGGTATGAAAAACTAGTGAAACAAGGTAGCAAACATAGAATGGGTTTAAGGGCATTAACATGAAATGGGTATATGGTGGGGTTTAGAGAGAGAGAGTATGGTGACATGATGGAAACACAAAAATATGGGTAGATCGGGTAATGACATGAGTATAAATAGGTTGGCTATTTCCATGCATGGTGAGATGGAGTTTATGAGAAGTCTTAGGAAGGATGATGAGGAGTTGTGTGCATGAACTGCATGCACAGGGAAGGATATGGGATAAGTGGATGAGAAACAAATGGTGGGGAATGAGTAAAGAAAAATAGTAAGTCAAATGGGCAATACGGACATGGAGAGATGATAGCAGGAATAGCAATGGTGGGTGCGTTGATTGAGTCGACAGTCAGCAATGAGCATCAGTTGTTTTCAAAAGGGGTATCATCGCATTCATCCACCCTAGGAGCTTCAACGAACTGGCCACCCTTAGCCCTTTTCCGCTCAACATCTGAATCATGGGCAATGAAGCTAGTGATAGCGGATCTTATTCAAATAACTACCCCAAATGCATGCTGTGAACAGAATCCAAAAACTATGGGCAGCCCATGGAATAAAAATTACCCATAATAGAACCAATTTGACTTTTCTCTTCAGGAATCGCATACACCATTATTTATTTCCCCATGATTCTCTGTTTTAATGCCTATTTCCTCAGCATCTCTTACAAAAATACCATATATCCCGGATGGATCAGCACAAGAACTTAGACCCATCAACCTACTTACTATAGACTGCCAGGGTCATTTTCAATCCAGTTTCTCCCAAAGACTCGGATGCTGAGCTTCTTCAGAAACAACTTCAATTCAGACGGCAGGCCCAAACATGATTCCCACTCCAAAAGTACCAGAGACAGAGAGAAAAGTGAAGAGAAACAGAATGTGAACACGAAAAAGTAATGCCATTAAATCTAAGGTCCTTTTAGTGAAGATCAAGGAGCTTTGAAAAGAAGCTGGTGGGGGATCTTAACACACAAATAAATAGCAAAACCATCATATCATGTATACAGGAGATAAACAGAGACTTAGCAAACAACAATGGAAAGCAAGCACCCGAATATCAGTAAGGAGCATGGCATGACTGTAATAAAGGAGGATTTAAAGTGAGAAAAGATCAAACCTGAGCGACCCCTCCCCTGCTCTTGCTTGCCCTCCAAATTAAAGAATATCCTCAAAAATATCTCTGTAACCTTCTGAACTCCAGAATCCCTCCTGTAACCAGCTTGCTCTCTCTATATTTGAAGAATACGCTCCCCTACCTCTCAAGATCATCAAAACAAAAGCCTCCACTCCTAAAGCTCCCTGAATCTCTCGGAATGGCAGCCTCCTCTCCAAAAAAAACGAATACCTCCCTCAACCTCTGCCACAGCTTCCCCTTTTTCAGAAAACTCCCTCTACAGCCTCCAAAAAACCTCCCTCCTTCGTCTGCCCCTCACTTCCTAAAACAACCAAACCAACAGCTCCCCCCCTAAAGGTCTCCCTGAAGCCCCTTCAAAAGCCTCCCCAAAAAAAAAAAAAAATCCTCCATCATTCTCCCGGATTTGCCCTCCTAACAGCCTCTGCAGACACAGCCAACAAAAGTCCCCCCACCACCAGCCTGCAGCCTCCACTATTTCTCTCTCATCCGCTCCTCCTAACAGCCTGCAGGAACCTTCTAGAAGACCCCTCCACGTGTCATCCTTCCATTGGCACTTCAAAAAGCAAGGTTGATTCACCTGTGGCTACTGAGGGTGCGACACGTGGCTCGCTGGGGTGGTGACACGTGGCTAAAAGATCTGCAGAAAAGAAAGACCTAAATGGGGGTCTACAGGTTTATTGTTTTATTATACATACAATATTGAGTTGAATAATATTAGTACATTGATATTGAGTTTTGTGTACATATTGCTTATGGTTTCATACGATTTATATAGGCTTTTCTTGTGAATTAATTAAATGTCAAGTGATCCATATAATGTTAATTAATTAAGGAGTAGCCACAACATCTTTAATTATGCAAAATTGTATATTAAGTGTTTTAGGATCACATATAGGAAAATGACATTACGGGTAATTAATTATATTTGATATAATAAAATTTTATCCTACGGGAATTTTTTATTATATTTATATGATTAATTAGGATGGAATATCAAATTAAATTTCTTAATTACCCACAAGAATTGGGAAAGGGAACATAATTTGATAGTTTTATCATAAGGTTTTACATGGATCTAATTGAATTAGAACTTTAGCCCATATGCAAGTTTTATGTCACTAGATTCATAATTTTGGAACATGAGTTACATTGGTAAAACATGATATATGGTTATTAGTCTCAATTTTGAATTATAAGCATGTATGTTTAATTTTTGTGCAATCATGCAACCGGCGAATTTCTCTAATATAAAATGTGATATTCCCGAATTGAAAGGTGATAACTATAAGGTTTGGAAGGAGAGAATTCTCCTTTTATTTGGGGTGCATGGACATTGATTATGCTATTAGGAAAGACAAGCCAACCATTGTTAATACCAACACTACAACAGAAAAGGCTCTTTATGAACAATGAGAGCGATCAAATAACTTTAGCCTGATGTTCATAAAGACCAAATTTTTTTATGGTATTCGTGGTTCTGTCGATCAACATGACAATGTCAAGGCATTACTGAAAGCTATTGATGAGCAATTTGTGACTTCAGATAAGGCACTTGCCAACACCTTGATAATGAAGTTTTCGTCCTTAAGGCTCACCGATGTGAGTGGCGTGTTAAAGCACATAATGCAGATGAGGGATATTGCAACATAATTGAAGACACTTGAGGTTGAAATGTCTGAGTCCTTTCTTGTACACTTTATTTTGAACGCTTTTCCACAACAATATGGACCCTTCAAAATCTCTTACAACACACACAAGGATAAGTGGTCAATTAATGAGCTTTTGACCATGTGTGTTTTAAGAGGAGGGAAGGCTAAAAATGAAATTAGGTGAGAGTGCATTAATGGCAATGGAAAGAAATGATTAGAATTAGGCCAAAAAGAAAGGAAAAGGTAAAATACCGCCCCAAGGTGGAATCAAGAAGGTCAACAGGTGCTTCTTCTTCAAGAAAAAGGGACACATGAAAAAAGGTTGCACCAAATTCCAGAAATTGCTTGAGAAGAAAGGTAAACCAATCTCATTTGTTTGTTATGAATCTAATATGGTTGATGTTATTTATAACACATGGTGGATTGATTCTAGTTCTACAATCCATGTTTCGAATACTTTGCACGGTATGTGAAGCTTAAGGAAGTCAATGCCAAGTGAGCAATGCATTTATTTAGGAAACAAGATGCGTTCACATGTGGAGGCTATTGGAACATGCAGTTTAGTTTTAAGTAGTGGTTTTATTTTAAATTTAGAAAAGACATTTTATGTTCCAAGTTTCTCTAGGAATTTGCTTTTACTTTCAAGAGTTGTACATTTGGGTTATTCCTTTAGTTTTTATGAGACATCTTTCAATTTGTTTTATAAATCTAATCTTGTTGGAAATGCTACATTGTCTAATGGTCTTTTCTTTATCAATTTGCAAAATAAAACCACTAAAAACACTATGCATGTTCACACTGGTACAAAACATTATGTTATGAATGAAGATTTCTCTATGTTGTGGCATCGAAGATTGAGACATATCTACATACAGAGAATTAAGAGATTGGTAAATGATGGAGTACTCAATACTTTAGATTTTACTGATTTTCACACTTGTGTGGACTCCATTAAGGGAAAACAGACCAACAAGTCTAAGAAGGGTGTCAAAAGGAGCACAAACATATTAGAGATCATACATTCAGATATTTGTTGTCCAGACATGGACATGTATGGTCCGAAATAATTCATATCCTTCATAGATGATTACTCACGATACATGTATATCTACTTGCTTCATAACAAGAATGAAGCATTAGGTGTCTTTAAAGTTTTTAAGGTTGAAGTAGAGAAATAATATAGAAAGCAAATAAAGATTGTGAGAATGGATAGAGGTGGAGAATATTATGGTAGGTATACCAAGGATGGACAAACACTGGTTTTCTTTCTTATTTTATTTACCCTCTAAAAATAAAACAAAAATAAGTGGCGACTCCAAGTCATTTTCAAATAATAAATAAAATCAAATTTTCAAATAAAAATCGAGTTTGTCATTGAGTGGAAGTGCATGAGCTGAAATACGGGGTCCACAATATATATTTACAATTTTTTTATTTGACAAATATATTTCAAATGAAGTAAGGCTTACTAAAAAATTAGATCTAATCATTAAAAAAATAATAGATCAAAATCGATCTATTATAAGTTATGACCTTACTATTTCTCTTATACACACAAATATATTTTTTAATTTATTTAACGAACTTAATTAAATAAATTATAAAATTAAGTAAGACATAATTATTCATTTTGGATAAAATATTGCACAAAAATATTGTTATTCATTTTTTACCAAAAAACAAAATTTGCAAAGATATTAATATCCTTAAGTTTCTCACATATACTAAAATAGTATATTTTTTATAAAAAAAATTATGATTTTATTATAATATTATTATTCATATTTTGCTAAAAATTATTTGTTTTTTAAATTTATTTGTACAGAAAACTAATTTCATTTTTAATAAGCCTTGAATTAAATTAAATTTATATTATATAAATTGAATTTGTAATTTTTTTACAAAATTAAAACAGAAAACATATTTTTTAAAATAATTATCCAAATAAATTTTTTATTTTTTATTTTTTAAAAACAATTTACCAAATATCCTAATTTTTATAAAATACTAAAAAATTATTTTTTGCTATTTAACTTAAAAATAATTTTTAAAAAAAGTTTCAGTAAACATGGCAAAACCTACCCTTAATCTATAATCGTGGATTTGAATATTTATTTATAGGGAAAGAAAGTGCCTGAGATCTAAGGAATTTACAAATCCAACCTCCTGTCTTGGACGAGTTCAATCATCAATGGAGACTTGCCATGCAAGCTTCTGTGGTGGTATTTGGCTGCCACGTGTTGCAAACCTGTGTACAGTCAGCAGTAACAGTCTAACCACCCTTTTAATTATTATTATGGGATTGTACTACTAATTTTTAATAATATTATTAAATAAATTTATGAAATTAATATATAAAATTAATTATTCTTCGCAAAAGTAATTACTTCCCCAAAATCCATCCTCCTGCTTGCCATGGAAGTTACTGTGGTAGAATTGGGTTGCCACGTGTCCCAAATTTGTGTACAGTCAGCATTAACCGTCTAATCACTCTTTTAATTATCATTATGGGATGGTACTACTAATTTTTAATAATATAAGTAATTAAATTTATGAGATTAATATATAAAATTAAAAATTATCATATAATGCTCCAAATAACACAAAAATAACAACAATATGATCATAAAATGTATATTAGAATAAATTTGTCACAACTTTTTAAAATTCAACATCATATGTTACATAATTGATCTTTATATAATTTTTATTAGTGTAATAAATTATGGTATTTAGGGATATTTGGAAATATGTTAAATTACTTACTTTTTTTATTTTTCAAATTATTAGTTTCCATATATTGTTAACTTAATCATGTAAAATAAGAAGAAACAATAAATAAATAAAATAAAATAAAAATCATAGATGTTTTTCACATGTAAAAATAAATAAATTAAGGTGTTTTTTTGTTTTTTACTTTTTATTGAAAACGACTTACTTTTAGATTTTAGATTCTTTGTTTTGTTTTTTTCTTAACTTATTACTTATTTTTTAATTTTTTTTCACTCAATAGAAAAAATCAAAATATTTTATTTTTTTTCTAAATATTAAATGTAAAAAATATTTAATTAAAATGGATTAAATAATCCCTACATTATGAATTTAATTATTTTCATTTTTTTGTTAAAAAATAACACATTTTTTGACATAAATGCCCTTCGAATACTTGATAAAAATAAAATATTAAAAAAAACAAACTCTTTAATACTTAACACTATTAAGTACTATTTAGTTTTAAATTATATTTAAAATTAAGTTATGAAAAACAAATATTACCTAATATTTAACAATATTCAAACATTAGTAAAAACGAACAACATAAGATTTCATTAATACTTAACACATTCACATACTAATCAAAAAACAAGTAGCCCAAACACTTCATAACATTAAACTCTATTAAAATTTAAGTCATATTGAGATTCTCTAACATCGTTCTAAGAGATCTTTGAGAAAATCGTCTTCAATTCAAATAAACAGTGCAAATATCAAGTTTATTTCTTGGAAGTTGTTTAATAAATCAACTTAATGACTTAATACAATTTAATAACTTAATTTAAACCGTTAAGCATCTTTCACGTACTCAATAAAACAACTTAAAATCGTAACTTAAAATTAAAAATAATTTTAAGTATTAAATTCAAATAATTAACTGATTCTAAATCTTAAATCTTATTTATCCTATTTACCTACACATGAGTAGAGCATCTTTTGCATTTATGATTCTTCATTTACTATTTAATTTTTATAATAAATATTTTATAGTTATTATTTTATGTATAATACCTTTAGTATGAATTTTTAACAAATAAATTTATTGTTTATGATTAATGAGGGAAATCATTAGTTAGAATAAATAATAATAAATGTCTCAATTTGATAAAGTTAATTTTATTAAACAATTTTAACACATGTGAAAAATGATATTCTTTTAAAAAAAATAAACAAAAAATCATATTGTAATCATTTAAAATTATTTATTTATATAAAAGAGTTAAAATAAATTTAAAATAAGATATTAAAACAATTTATTAACCATATATATTATTATTTTTTTAATTTTTTTTTCTACAATTAACAAAACTAGAATCACACCACATGATCTATTAAATCCCTTTATGGTAAAAGCCGAAGGACAATGACCCACTTTCTCCATACCTACCTTGATAGACAAACAAACAATTTTCCTAGCTTTTCTTTCAAAAGAGGGCTTCATGCTTAAGGGGAAGTAAAAATTATGATGAATATTTGTTCTAAGATGACTCACGAGAAGATACATCTTCCTTCATTCATGGAGGTCAAGGGAGAGACTTCAATGCAATGGAAACAATGGTGGTTCTTTCCCATCATTCTCGTCCTTTCTAGGATGGCGAATTGGTACCTACTGAAGATGTATGATGACATCTGAGTCAATGAATGTGGGCAAAGATCTATAAAATCAAAGTTCAAACAAACAAGACCAAAGTATGAAGCCATGAACCGATCAGAAGTGCATACGTGACATGATCTGATTGATCCTGTTTTTCAATATTTGTCGAATCAGTATTGTAGTAACACCCAAACTTTCCGGATTTTTGAGAATGCCTTCCCATCTCATATATCAAATTCCAGAATTGTATTTCACTAGTTGGCTATACAGTAAGATTTCAACTACATAGGTTGCATTTTAGAAAATGCAACCACCAAGAATTTGAGACTCTTGTCATATGGACGTTACACTTATTTTCTCACTGAAGTTCCCTAGAGTCTCAGAATCCAGTCCACAAGGGGAAAGCAGAGACATAGTATACAAAATGGCTGATGCCTAGTAGTAATAAACTGTGTAGATATTCGCGATTCCAAGCCTTTTACCATACTCTATAGCCAACCAACCCATAAAGATTACATATGTTACAAGAAAAAAAGCTCGCCTGAACCGGACTGACTTGACAGCCAGTAGAAGCTGTCTCTTCAGGATTCTAGGTAACCAAGATTTCACTTGATGTAGGATTCTGACCAAGCTGATGGAGATCAGGGAAGTCGAAAAACCAGTAATGACTCCAGCTACTGTTTCCAACCTCCAGTACTTGCCTCTCCCCTGGCTGGCAAGCCAAGATTGTAATATTCTTGTGGACCTGTCAATAGGGACAGAAATAATTAGAGAAATATGCCACACAACACTATTGTTTGGTGTTAGGCATTTTTGAAGGTGTATTCATGCACATTGCAATCAATCATATAAGACGACTAAATCCTGAACCAAATTTCAGAATCGGAGATGAACTACTGGTTTTAAATTGAAAGAAAGAAATGGAAACCCCATTTGTAATCATCCTAATAAATAGACCCCAAATCCTTCATCAACCAAATGTCTTTCCCAAAAAGCAGCAATGTGCAAATTGTGCATCAGTGAAGCTATCATTTTACTTTCAAATGAAGGCATGTGCATCAGTGAAGCTATTTAAGAAAAATCCATGAACTGATAGAATAACAGAATACAATGGTTCAAAGAGTAAGGGGAAGCTATAAGACAAAATCGTCGGCTAATACAATAATCCAACAGCAGGAACGCATGTATTTTGGTATACATTACGATATGATCAACACAGAGAGGTGATCTAAGAATGGTTTAACTATTCTTGGATCAAATAAGAGATGCACAAAGCTTTAAGTAGCACAAGTCAGTTACAGAAAAGTGCAACCATATCATTTTTAAATGAAAGCAATATTACCAATGATGAAACTTAGGACAAAATAACCACCTATAACAATAATCAAATAGTAGATAATTAACTCTTGTATACAGTATGGTAATTAACTCTTGTCAACCCTATTCTTTACCCATGTAGAATAATAAATTTTACATCATTACTGAGTTGGTGTGACATCTGGGCACATACCCGGCTAGACAAGCACACCGGAAAACTAGAACAAATGAGTCCATTTAGTCCGGATGTCTAATATTCTCTCTTCAAAAAAAAAAGGCCAATTAAGTTATATTCTACTTATTCCACTTGATGGAACATCCATCCAACACAAATATGCTTGTCCCAGATAACTAACTTGTTACCAGAATACAATTCACAGGCAACAACCAATTTACACCAGCTCCTTCAGCAGAACTATTGGCCATAAATCATGTGCTGGATGATTTTAGGTTTTAAACTCGGTCTTGCTATAGCATACAGCGTTTTTACTTCACATCATTAACTACCCTCAAATACCTAAATATGGATTGCTTGTTGGATTCATATCCTCGGGGTTTGAGCCCAAGGTTCCTTCTTCAGTCACTGGTTTCCAGAAAAAGCAGCTTCATAAGTAGCCTCCTAGTGGTTAATTATGAAAGAATGGTTGAATTGACCGATAATTGCTTATTGACCCTCACTTCTAGCCTGAATCCTGATTTGAAAGGATTCAAGCTTCCTGTCCAGCTTGTGATTTGGACCAATAGGCATACTATTGTTTTACGCCCATTTACCCATTCCCCCAAAGATCAGCATGCTTCATTCCCGATATTAAATTTTTTGTTTGGAGTAATCTACTTCTATCAGGGCCTTGGATCTTAATCTCAAATTCCATACTCCAGTAATTCCTCACCCACTTAAATCTAGTTCTACGGTCCACCTTTCACATTTTCGAATGGTGTGTGATACACTTTGACTCTCAGTGGGCCAACTTTCAACTTACATTGAACTTTGAGAAAACCATGCATTACTTTTGTAACAAAGAAAGGCCATATTGTTCTTTTTCGCAGGAGAGTTCACTACTTAGAAGTCCCATTTTTCTGAACATCCTCATCCATCATTTATTATCCTTCTATTCTCTGAAACACAGAGAGCCACGATAATAGTGAAGTACTAAGTACAAAAAATGTCAGCTTTACCAATTTCCTGAACACCCCCATCCTTCATTGATTATCCATCTATTTTCTGAAACACAGGTAGCCACAATAATAATGGAGTGCCAAGTACAAAAAATGTCAGCTTTACCAATAGCAATGGAAGGTTGGCATAATTGACTACTAGAAAAATAAAAGAAATAAGGGCATATCTAAAATTCATTACCTAAAGGAGAAATCTCTTAAAATGTTGCATCATTAGGAGGTGGTCTTTGCCTTGAATAAACAGGTAGCTTTCTGTCTTTAGAAGAGACATCATCACTCACTTGTAATATAAGTAGGCATTAACCTAGAGTAAAATAAATACCTAGAAAGGAAAAGGAGAGGAAACTTGCAACAATCATCATCCCTTCCCATTGTAATAGAATGAAATTGCATACAGTAACTTCCATGCCCAACCAAGTTTTGCATGTGCATGCAAGGTGTTTTCATATTCTTTCCTTGATTAAAGTTGGTTAAACAAAGATACAAAAGATTACAAAGGTATCTTTAGGGAGGTATATTTACTAAACAAAGAGAAGTCTCTTATGCCTGTTGTGCACAAGAGTGCTAGTATTTTCACCACCATCATGTTGGACTTGGACTCTTCAATAAAAAAGCCAGGATCCAAAGTAAGACATGCCTGTTGTGTACAAGATCGCCAATAGGCTTTTGATGCTTCTTTATTTCCGGGTTGACCTTCTCAATAAGCTCTTAAAAAGATAATATTTAAAAGCGGATACCATACATACCACCACTTCAATCACCATTTTTACCACTTAATGATGTAAAAGATAGTGATTAGTTTTAAAAAATGGAAACAAGAATTAAACAAAATAGAACATTCTTATTTTTCTTTTATTATCCTTTTACCACCAATCACTACCTACCACATCAACAAGTGATAAAAGTGCTGGTAATGATAGTATCTAAGGCATTTTCCATGTTTAAACAACTATTTACATTGATAGCCGTCTTCTATAATCTCCCTTAGAAAGGAAAACAAATGTGGAAGCTACTAGAACATTGCCAATCATCCTCTTCTTCTTTTAATACAATTAATAATAGATGCATCACAAGACTATTGCTTTCCATCATGGTTATATAAATTATTCCATTCTTTACTTCTTACACTAAAACTAGTGTTTGACAACTCTTAACATAGCTGCCGACAATGACAGGCTAAGGCTTCACACTTTTAGGTTGAGGCAACGACAGGAATGGATTAGGAATACAGCAGCAGCAAAGAAAGTAAAATTCAGTAAGAAGAATGTGAAGGATGGTAGATAAACTCTTAGAGCCTCACTAAGAAATTTTATTAATATTTCCTAGAAGATAATATATATATTTGATTCCCTTGTGATACTTTATTGTTGTATCAGTTTACTTAGTATTTTGGAAGCTTTAAGCATACTTTTTGGTTAGTTCGTTGTTTTTTTACAGGATTCCTCATCCTTCTTTTGGATTTATTTAACCTCAATTTAATACATTTTCTGTTTTCTATCAATATATATATATATATATATATATATATATATATATATATATGACAGGTAAAGAAATATATTAAAAACACCCAACAAAAGGGCCCGCAAAAGTATACACAACATATACAAAGGCAACAAAGGCTAGCCAAAGCTGAGGGATAAACAAAAAACAACTCCTCCACCTCACTTAGAGCTCAACCAATCATAGAAGTCCAACATGGAAAAGAGCTATCACCTATGTACACTGTAACTCACTCCTAAAAAATATACATGAAGTATTGCTTGATAGCTTGGTCCCATTTTTCAATATTTTCAAAATCTCTCATGTTTCTTCCTCTCTAGATGTTTCAAAATAGACACAAATGAGCAACTTTCCAGGCTTTCATCCTCTTCTTCCCAACAAAAGAACCATGCCAAGCCAAGCGGGTCTCTCCTACTGTGGAGTGCATCATGCATTCAATCCCAAAAGGAGCAAAGACGAGATGCAATAGTATAATTGCTTTTGTGAAATGCAGGAAAGCAGATCCCTTGTTTCAACCTCAAGTCAATCCCTTGTTTCTTTTCATACCAGAAATGAAAGAAGCAGAAATATGAAATCTAGCAAGATTGTGAGCCAGCTCTCAAAAGGCTTATCTATGAATGAATACCGCACCAAAGGGAAATCACTCCTACTTTCTTTTATTAACCAATTTTACCATCCATGAATCAATGAATACAAAGCTTATGCCGATGATATATGATCAATTGTTTCTTCCTCTCCTTTGCACAAATAGCATCTATTTGGGATTCAACATCCTCTCCTTTTAAGCTGGCCTAACATTAATATCCACTCCCAAGTAGGGCCCCATGCGAAAAAGCCCATCCTCACTAGGAACCAAGAATTATGCTTCTAGGGAATATCTCTAATCTTTGAAAGGAAAGGGAGGAATAAAGAGATTGAACTGAGAAACCACTGCATCCTGAGTTTAGCCAACCATCTTATCCTCTATATAAATTGATTGTGCTTGTAGTCTTTTAAAAAAGGCCTTCACCTCGTCTAATTCCAAGTCAGAGATTTGTCTTAAGCATATGGGTTTCCAACACCCCCCTCCCCATTTTGCTCCCACATTTCGACTACTCAAACATCTTTAGTGATGGCTATCGAGAACAAAATAGGGAATGCCACACTCTAAGGAACTTCCCCACACCACCTATCCAATCAAAACTTCACCCTCAACCCATTTCCCACCTAAAAGCCGTTTATCTTAAATCCTTCCCACCCACTTTTGAATAAAATTCAAACTTCAAACTCTAATTAAGCTCTTGTAAAAGTCTCACCAATAAGAGAAAACAATGGGATCTCATCATCAAAAATTGCAAACATTGCAAATGCTATTATCATTTACTATATTTTTATTTTACAATGATTGGTCTTATTTATAGACTTTAGAAAACCACAAAAATTTAACCAAAGCATTAGGAAAAACTGTAACATATAAAATAGCCTATATTGGGACTAATTCTTTCCCTAATACTCCCTAAACCTTCTAAATAATAGAATTAAAAATTTGCTGTTTTGGGTGGCCAAAGGTATGTTAGGCCTTTTGGTTGTTTGACAGGCGTCTTTAGGAGACTTTTTTGGGAGTTCTGCATTTGGGACTTACTACAACTAAGCTTAGTGGATCAGCAGAGGCCACTGTGTCCCTTGCTAGCTCAATTGAGCATAGTGCAATCAAAGCTCCCATGTCCTGCAACTTCAAAACTGTCCAGAGATCATCACTTTTCTCCACCTATAAAGGTATCACCCTTCTCAAGAAATTTTGAAACGGAACCCTAATCTCAAGCACCCTTCTTGAAACAGCAGTTTAAGTCTGTATCGATAGCTGAAACCCAACAAAAGAGTTGAATCAACAGTCCATCGGTAAGGTCAACACTCAGCTGCTGATCTCTGAGACCCCATTTACCAGTCCAGTCCATGAAGAGATGTGACTTCAAAGGAACAACTGCCCTCAAACATTGACCAAAGATATACTTCCCATTACTAAATAAGATATTAAAGCCCACTGGGACCAATCCTCGCCTCTCACTCCCAACCTTATCCTCTATAGAAAAGAGAGGTTGATTTCTTAGAAACAAGTGTGATCAGAAACTATTGGTTCACCCAGCCACAACAATTTAGAGTCCTTGGGAATTACCAAAGAAATCTCCCCCCACACACCCACACCACCACCATGGAATCTGTAGGTTCTGGTAAAACCTGCCATTTCTTTTTGTTACAAAGTAGAAATAAACCCGCTATTTTGGTTCTTGGCCACCTCAAATAGTTGAGTTCTTGTGAGGCCTCTAAATTCTGACAAAACCTCCTCACAGCCAGAGAACAAACCCTCAGTGAATGCTCAGCATCCCACAATTGCACCCTTTTCAAACCCCAGTGTAAAAGGACTACGTTACAACTTTCTACAAAGACAGCTGAACACCTCCCTATCTTCTTGGAATCAAATGTCTTCCTCTCCACTATGCAGAACCCCCTCTTTGATGTTCTCTACCTCCTATGGTCAACTCTGTAAACTACTTCCCTTTTTCATTCACACTTCTCATTGGAATCAAATCTGAATTTTTCATACAAGTCCTCACATAGTAGTCAGGTTCCATTTCTTACTACACTTATACTTCATGTTCTATGCTTCCACATCCACTTCTTCAAATACTTACAATTAACCTTCATCATTAATCCCATTCACTTCCCACCACCCTCTACTCTGCTGCCTACCCCATTCCCATTTGATTATTGCTCTATCTTCCTTCTCTACACTCATCGTCTGGCTACCATATTAACCACACTTACTCCATTGAATCAACCTAATATAAGGAGGATAAATAAAATACTGTCCAATTCAGAATTTACCCATATTCAATTCAAAAAATCAAAATTGCAAATTGACATTTGATTGAGAATTGAACTGGTATAGTTTTAAGAATCTTATCAATCTTTCTTTTTCACACCATAATCACAACAAAGTTATCCAAGGGATGGAAGGGGAAATGATAAGCATAGACCCTTTGGTAGGCCAAAATATATATCTAAACGAGGAATATGAAGACTAGCTCCACCTAAGCGTTCACCACAGCATGATTCATATAATGACATGAAATAGTCTAGTAATTTAATAAAATTAAAATTGATCAAACTGCAAGTAAACCCAAATTAATTCATTATTTCTCTTCTTTCCTATGAGTTTTATGCCAAGGGATTATAACAATAACCTATTAGCAAAATCCAAAACATGAAAATTATTAGACCATGTGACTGCCTCAAAGAAAGTGACTAATCATGTGATTAGGACTTTTTTACCAGAGCCCCTTTTTGTGCTTCCAAAATCAGAATATAAGAAACCAAAACTAAGGAAAGCCAGTATTGCTTCAAAAGCAGTATGAGCAGAGCATAAACAAGTATGAATAAAATTCATGACCCACTATTTTATAGCCCATAATGCAATCACTGGGGTCCTTATATCCCAACCAGATAACATAAAAATGTAGCAGACAACTTATTTAAAAAACGACTGATTATAATTTTCCTAGCATGTTGAGAAAGCCAACCAGATCTGTTAATCTATCTATAGGATAAACCATAAATAAGAACATAAGCCACTTACAAGATGGAATGAAAATGAAATGAAAATTTTAATGATACATAAGCCACTTACAGGATGGAATATCGTTTAATCATCTCAATTGTAGATGGCTCTTTTGCCTGACAGCTAAAAAAACTGTCCTGATATATGCTCACTTTGGAAATTCCAGATGCATACCAGCAGTCATAAGTTTCATTCACCTTGGAAAAAGAAAAAAGACAAGCCAAGGACTATAAGAATAAATAAAAGAATGCCAGGGACTTATGAAAATTAATTAAAAATTAGTTCAACCAGGGGTATTGCCAAAATCCAACAAAATTTGAATATTTAGAGGTTGATTTCTAAAAGGGTAAAAATCTTAAAGCATGATGGTTCAAAGTATGTGCCATAACATGCAGAAAACTACAAGCTTTGCAACATCTACCTTGAACTTATCTTTCGTCAACCATGCAGCACCAAAGTTGGGCCTGCAGTCAAGAGGAAGGGCTTCATTTGGAGCCTCTGTCAATGTAAGTCGTGTCTGACCCAGAGAGTCTTTGTATTCCACCTGAAATTGAGAATAAGAAAAAAAAATTAAGCTAAAGAAAGAATATATATATATATATATATATATATATATTGATCAGTTTTATCATTATAGGTTGATTCTAATTGTCTGAAATTAAATAGTAGATTACTAAAAGATGATCACATAGTTCAGGAAAAAATTAATCTCACCTTGAATACTGAAGCCCAATAGTAATCATAATGACATCGAAATTTTCTTTTTTCAAGAGGGTAAAACACATGCTTGGCTTTATAATTCAACAATCCAAGTTCACAAACTTTAGATGACCTAAGATCCACACCTGAAAAAAAAGGAAGCAGAAAACCAAAACAAAACGTCAAAAATCAGCTTACGTTATGACTTATATTTTTAGATAAGCCTAGGAATATAATATCTAGTCTCTTTAAAAGGAACAAACAATTCCAATAAAAGAAATTAATAAAACAACATAAATTGAATTATATTTGTTGTTGGACAACCAATTTTCCTAAAAGTTAAAGCCTATCAGATTTGGATTCACAATGTATATCATGTTTTTTAACACCCTCCCTCACATGTGGCCCCATACCTACACATGGAGAGATACAAAGGTTTGTAGGCAAACAACCACAATTTGGACTTATAACATAAATCAGGTTCACAATGTATATCATGCTCTTTAACACTTGCTTACTCACTCACAATGTGTTTCTTCTAGTTGTCAAGATTACCAAACATTGCGTTGTGTTACATGAAACTTATGTAGAATATTTTGTCCAGTCCTCTTAACCAAAAAACTTTTGAAAACTCTTATCTATTCAAGTAGGGATGATTTTGCAAGGATTTGAGTAACAGTCCTAACCTGAGAACAATAAAAAATGAGGAATTCAAAATTGGATAGCCAATAATGTAAAAGAGAAAAAAGTTTCCCATGGTTTTTCCAAAACAGCCATGGTGAATATGGTTGGAGTACAACAAGAATCAGTGATGAGAACCCCAGATATTGAATGAAAATTCTGAGTATACTGTTTTATCAGAAAAAGTTCTCTACAAATATCATGGTAGCAACATGTAAGAAACAAGAGTTTCCAAAGGATTCCTAAGAATCCTTAAAACACGTGCAGTGGTGTTTAGCACAGAATCATATCGAGCAAATTAGACAAATCTTCCTTTCTGTACAGTTGCAATGTTGCATATTTAGTCACACCTAAATCTTAAATGCGTACCCACTTGAAAAACTTGCAAAGAAAATTTCTTTCAAGAGCCAAATGCATGATCCATGAAGGAAATACAGCAGCAATTCAAAGAAATTGCCTAGTGAAGATGTCATCCATTGATCACATATACTTATTCGTAGGCTAATCTAGGGTTACTTTCTGTTTTCCTTTTATTGTCCATTCAGAGTTTTTTAATCATTTTTTTCCATCTTACTAAAAACATTATTTCCAATTGAGCATTTCCTATAGTGACACAAGTGTGATTTTATTCCAACCATATCATCACACTTTTATTTCTTTATATCTTATTATCTAAAGAGTTTTTTTTTTTTTTTGATAGATAAAAAGAAAGATATATTAATAAGAGCCGCCAAAAGAGAAACCCATGATATACAAAACGTATACAGCCACCACTGTCGAACACCACGATAAGCTAAAGTTATAAAATAAGAATGAATTAAGCCAACCCACCCTCACCTAAGGCCCAACCAATCTAGAAAACTAAAAGAGTTAAAGGAATATCATCTATACACCCCTTTGCTTCCGACCAAAGAAAACAAACAAAAGAACTTTTTAGACTTTGGATTGAAAGCTCTTCCCCCTTAAAGGCAATTCTATTTCTTGCCTTCCAAATTATCCAAAATAAGCATAATGGACCTGCTCTCCACACCTTCATACGCTTCTTTTCTACAAACGAACCATGCCATCCTAACAGAGTCTCTCTAACCGATGATGGTAGCACCCAAGACACCCCAAAAAGGGCAAAGTGCAACTCCCACAAGACTCTTGTCTTTGCACAATGGACAAGGAGATGGTTTATGGATTCTTCCTCAACATGACACAGAAAGCATCTATTCGCCAAGACCACCCCCTTTTCTGGACTTGATCCAATGTTAAGACTTTTCCCCAAGTCACCTCCCAAGCGAAGAAGATGACTTTAGGTTGCACCCACGCCTTCCATATGTTGCTCCAAGGAAAAGAGGGGAATTGTATATTTGGGTAGAGTAGGCAAGTAGAGTTGCTGTATTGTCCATTCAGAGCTTTTTAACCAACTTATTACCTTATTTTTGGAAGTTAAAATTACAAAGCCAGGAAAGCAAAAGGGTTGAATTGTAAAATTAAGACCTGGCAGTTAGCAAAGTCTAGATGCTTCCTGCAATACAATTTCTTTGGTACAGAAATTTAATATAATAGCATCCTAATCTAGATGTGGAAGCCATCTGGCAATATAGTTAACAAGATCGAGGCCCTTATATAGGGCTAAAAAGAAAAAAAGAAACAGAAAATCAGAAACCACATGAATAAAAACAAAGTTCAAAAAAATTAATCAACAACTTCATCTATAACAAAACCGGAACACTGCCAACATGCTCCAAATGAACCAACAAACGAGCGAAACAAAAAAATCCAAACCATTCGATTGCTGAGGAGATTGAATAAACGAACAGAAAAGAAGTGGAACTTTGAACTTCATCTTATATTATTATTCTGGTTCCCCCAAAATCAAAGCTCCTCCCATACTAAGCCTAATAGTTGAATTAGAAACAGCATATTGGAGGATGCTTTGTTACCAAAAAATTAAAATAAAAAAATACAGAGAATCTAGAAAGAGAAGTTCCAAAGATTAGGTTTTTCTTGTTTGTTTTTGAACTCTTTCTCAGCAACCAAACAGCCCAAAATCAAATAAATTCTAAACCTTATATATTAGTTTGGTTCCCTTAGAAAATGAAACCTCCTACCAAACTAAAACCAATAATTGGAACTAGTCACAGTACAGTGGGTGATTATGTTTTTCCAAGTCTCAAAGAATGGAAAATTAGAGAAAAAAGAGAGAGAGAGAGAGAGAGAGAGAGAGAGAAATAAACCATTCAAAAAGGTTCAAAACTCATCATTTTCTTAGCAACCAAACAGCCCAAGATCAATGAAATAACCTTACATGTCATTTCAGTTCCTTCAAAAATGAAAACTACAAACAAATTAAGCCCAATAGTTGAATTAGGCATTGAAAAGTAAAGAGTTTTGTTTTCCAGGTCCCAAAAAATGAAAATAGAAGTTCACATTTTCAGTTTCTTTTGGTTTTCAACATTTTCTCAGGTATCAAACAACCCAAAACTTACTTTCAACCATAGTTAAATTGTTATGTGGTTCCCCCAAAGAGCCCAAACCCTCCCAAATTGAGCCCAATACTTGAATTAGGCACAGCACCGTAGATGGTTTTGTTGTCGCAGGTCTCCATATATATAAATAATATATATAATTTTAGTTTCTGTCATATTTTTCTACATTTTCTCAGAAGACAAACAGACGAACTCCAAATGAAAACTACGAGTTTAAAAGTATAAAAGCAATTCCTTTGTTGTGTTATCCAAAATATTTCCGCAGTTAAACAGAACCCAAATGAATTCAAATAAAAGAAAACGACATCTTTAATATTCAAAAAACTATTTTCTTTTGCTTTCCCACATTCTTTCAGTAGCCAAAGAAACCCCAAACGAATCCTGCTAAAATAAAATGGAAATTTCTAAAAATTCAAAAATTAGCTCCTTCGTTTTCAGACATATTCCCAGCAACCACAGACACCCCAATTCCAGAAAATGAAAACGAAAAATATCAAAATTAAGTTTTAAAAAATATAGTCCTTTCTTTATCCAACCTTTTCCTAGCAATCAAGCAGACCCGAAATCCAAAAAATGAAAAAGAAAATATTAAAACGAATTAAAAAAAAAAAGTCCCTTTTGTCATCCAACATTTTCCGAGTAATCAAACAAATCCCACATCAGATAATGTAAAAATAATTTAAAAAATGAACTCAAGTTCAAAAAATCAGTCCCCTTTGTCCTAAGACATTTTCACAGCAACAGCCAAACATACCCAAATCCAGAAACTAAAAATAAAA
This sequence comes from Vitis riparia, assembly GCF_004353265.1. Taxonomy (NCBI): domain Eukaryota; kingdom Viridiplantae; phylum Streptophyta; class Magnoliopsida; order Vitales; family Vitaceae; genus Vitis; species Vitis riparia. The sequence continues at coordinate 2,049,266 of NC_048432.1, read as the reverse complement.
TAAAATCAGTTCAAATTTTCAGTAACTTTTATTTTTATGACATTTTCTCGGCAACCACGCAACTAAAAAAAAAAAAAATATACCAAAGCAAAGACAAAACCGGAGAACTCACTACTGGAGACTATCTTGCACTGGGAGGGCACAGAAACCGGAGAAGAAACTGATAAATTCCCGACGAAAACCGCCACCAACGCCACCATAAGTGATGACAATAAGAAGGCGAAAATGGAGATGGATAACAAGTGAAATCCCCTCTTGGTCCTCGTCCTCTCAGAAGGCTCCTCTGGAGAATCCATGGATCCAAGAAAGGGTATTATGGTAATTTTACTCGAATTCCGATGGCTTCTCCAGGTGGAATTCGCCTTCTCTCGGAGTGATCGGAGGAGGAGGAGGCTGTGTATCGAAGAGTGAAACGCTGCGTTTTATACTTTTTCTTACAAATAAAGCGCTGCTAGGCGTGCGGGCAGTCTTGATGACGCTGATATTTTTCATTTAATGGTCAAAGTTCAAACCCCATTTTTATTAATTAATTTATTTTATAAACTTCTTAAAAATATGTTCTATTTTACTTCATTTTTTCTCTTATATAAATAATAAATGATAAAAATTAAATATAAATTTAATGAATTATTTTTATAAATTACTGCAAATTATTTCCATTATATTAACCTGTTTACATAAAATTTAAATATTTTAAAATATATAAATTTTTAACTAATTTTAAATATATTTTATTTTTTTTATATTTTTCATATTAAAATCAAATATATATATATATATATATATATATATATATATATATATAAACATTTTCCTTATATCACTCTTGATTCCAAAATATTAAAAAAAAAAAATCTTAAAAGAAATGATTTTTTTATATTTGGTTTTATTATAAAAATAAAATATTATTAAAATTAGTTAGAAACTTACTATTTTTTTCAATCTTTAAATTTTCAAATTTTCATATAAAAAAGTTACATAGATGAAATAAGTTTAAAATAACATAAATTACTAATTTAAAGAGTTTAAAAATATAATTTTTTTTTTTACTTTTTCTTATTTTTTTTTGGATTTTTCCCTTCAAATTTTTAGTAATAGAAAGTATTTAAATTATTTTCAAAACATATTTCTAATTATATGTGTTAAAAAAGATAAATAAACTAAGAACGCGTGTAATAGTGAATCTAGGAAACGTTTTTAGTTTTTTTAACACTTGAAAATTTTTATCATTCAAGTGTTAGTAGAAATATTTTCTAAAACCGTTCAATGGAAATTTTTTATTTAAAAGTGTTTTTAAGATAATTACATATCAAGTATTTATTTAAAAAAAATACTACAAATGATTTTTTATATTTTTAAAAATGTTCATTAAATTTTACAAAACACCCAATTTTTTTCAAAAACACTTTTTAGTTAAAAAACTTTTTCTAAAATCTTTATCAAATGGATTCTAAGAGATACTTAAAAACAGTTTAAATATTTTTGGGATAGTATTTGGTTTGATAATTTTGTAAAAACCTTTTATTGTATTTGTAAGAAGATATTTAGGTAGATGAAAGAAAACAATTTATTTAATCTAATTTTCTTTTATTAAAAAAAAAGGCAAAATGTTATTCTTTAATTTTTTTTCCCCTAAAAAAGATTGTTTTCTCACAATATTTTTGTGTGAGTTAAGTGAAAAAACCCAAAAATATTTATCTAATATTTATTTATTATATAAAATATTAATTATTTTTTGTGCTAAAATATATTCTTAGTTTAATATCTATTTATTAAATAAAACATTAAATATATTTATTGCTAAAATTATTAATAAAATTAATGATAATGAATATTTTTCTTTAGTGGAAGGTTAAATTTTCATAAATTATTTGAAGGCATGACTAGTGTTTGAAAAATTGGTTTTTTTGGCCGAAATATCGAATATCAACGATGGTTGAAATGAAATTAGCCACTAATAATCAGTTGGGAAAAAAATTGCCAAAATATCGTCTGCATGGAGATATATCGATGAAAAAATTGAGTGTGAGGTGATGCACGCGTCAATGGAAAAAAATTGCCGATTTTTTTCATAAATCACTAAGTTATTGAAAAAATCGACATTTTTTTTGTGCCTTCTCCCTTGCATCAAATGACTAGATTTGAATTTTTGAAGATCCAACAACCTAGATTTCCTGTGTTTTTGTTAAAACTTCTAATAGCCATATTTGTGATCCAATGGTGGAAAATCAAATTTGACTTGATCAAATAGCTAGGAAATGTTTCCAACGACTATAAGAAGATCTAATGCTAGATTTGAACCAAAGTTTGATCCAATGGCTAAAATTAATTTACAACTGCTATTTGACCATCCAACGACTAGTTTGACCAAAAAAAATTTATAAATACCCACAATCCATTCCATTTCATACATAAAATTTTGGTGTTTATTTTATTTTATTTTTTATTTTATCTCTATCAAAATTTTTAAATTTTGGGAATTTGGTGGTGAAAGGTTGGATTAACTCCAAATCAAGGCTAATTAGGGTATGTTTTACTTTTCATAAAATTTATTCTTATTACACATAGTTCAATTTTATTTGTTATGTATAGTTTAATTGATATTACCTAATTTGACATATATGCATATTTAGTTTCAATTTTTAGTAATTTTAAATTTCAATTTAATTCATATGAAAATTTAGTTATAATGTTTGTTTGTTTGATATCACATCACATATATGCACAATTCAATTTTAATTTCAATTTTTATTTGAATGATTCTTATAAATTTCATGAATAATATTAAATTACCTTAGATGTTTATCTTTAATAATTTTAAATTTAATTCATATGAAAATTTAGTTATAATGTTTGTTTGTTTGATATCACATCACATATATGCACAATTCAATAATTTCAATTTTTATTTGAATGATTCTTATAAATTTCATGAATAATATTAAATTACCTTAGATGTTTATCTTTAATAATTTTAAATTTAATTCATATGAAAATTTAGTTATAATGTTCATCTATTTGATATCACATCACATATATGCATAATTCAATTTTAATATCAGTTTTTATTAGTAATGATTTTTATCAACTTCATGAATAATATTAAATTAATTTAGATGTTTAACTTTAATAATTTAAAATTTAATATTAGTTTAATATGGAAATTTAAAATACATACTTAGAAACTAGCTAGTAGAAGTGCAAGTGCAAGTGGAAGCAGTGTTATGGGCTAAGATCCTTGTTGGAAATATTGTACACCTATGGAAGGGAACAAAAATGGAACAATATGCAATTACTGTGGGTTGACAATAAAGAATGGTGTGATTACTCGTTTTAAATTTCACCTATCACATACATGCTCTAATTCAAATGCAAAAAAGTGTCCCAATGTGCCTTCAAAAGTGAAACAAGAAATAAGACAGCTTGTAGAGGAAAAAATAAAGAAAAGTAAAGAAAACTACATATATAAAAGAGATTTGAGCTGAATTGTGAGACACAAAGGGAGGAAGACACAAACATGTAATTGATGATGATTATGTGTATACGTATCTAACTTATATGCACCTTGATGAGTGGCATGCTTATAGAGCGACGATTCGAGCATCAAAAGCTAAAGAATAAAATCGAAAACAAAAAGAACATTTTGTAAGAGGCAAAGGAAAAACAAGTATATGCAAAGTGGAAGGCCGACTTATCAATTTGAATTATTACTATTTTTATCAACTTTATCAATAATATTAAATTAACATATATGTTTACTTTTAATAATTGCAATAGGTGAGTCTTCACATCCAACTAATCCAACAAGGCAAATGCGAAGATCGCAAAGTGTTCGACATTTGGATCCATCACTTCCTAATGCACCCTCATTGAACAAATCTTCAGCAGTAAGACAAAAAAATGTTAAAAATCTTTTCAAATGTGGTACCATCAAGGAAACCATGGGACTATTGATCAATGAGTTCTTCATATATGAGAGTGTCGCGCCCAATAAAGCAGACTCTCACACTTCAGGAACATGATTGTTGGTGCACAACAAGCAAGTAATTACTATAACTTTAAAAGTTTTATTTATTTTAACAATATCATTATTATTTATTAAGTATAAATGCCAAAAATATTCTTATATGCTTTAATTATATATGAATGGTAGGTATGGGTATAGAACAACCGTCTCCTTATGAAATCAAACACAAGTACTTGGATATGGAGTACAAAGACATGAAAGTTTATGTCAATATTCATAGAGAAAAGTGGAAGACTTATGGGTGCACAATTATGTGTGGTGGATGGAGTGGGCCCATAAAATTAAGCATAATTAATTTCATGGTATATTCGAAAGGCAACACAATCTTCCTTAAATCTGTTGAAGTATCAAATAGTATAAACGACAACAATTACATTATGGTTTATTGAAAGACGTGATGAAGGAAGTTGGCAAAGAAAATGTGGTACAAATAGTTACAGATAATGGGTTGGCATTCGTGAAGGCGGGGAAGCTATTAATGAAGAAATACAATTTATATTAGGCTCTATGTATAGCACATTACATCGACTTAATGTTCGAATACATCGATTAAAGACCCAGTGTTGCAGATGTGATTACAAAGGCTAAAAAAATAATTAACTTCATCTACAACCATAGTTGGTTGCTTGCGTAGATGTGGAAGGTGTGTGGTGGAGACATAGTTCACCCTAGAACAATAAGATTTGCAACCAATTATATTGTCCTTGATAGTCTTTTCAAAAAGAGTGTGGACTTGAAGAAAATGTTTATCAGTGATGAATGGGCATACCACAAGTTAAGTCACACACTACTAAGCGAAGAGGTTGAAAAACTTATGTTTGACCATGCGTACTAGGAGAGAGTGACAAACCTAGTGTCAATCTATGAGGCACTATACATGGTTCTTCACATTGTCGATTCAGAAGTTGTTCCTAAAATGCCATTTGTGTACAAATTGATTTGATTGATGAAAGAGAACATCATTTGACTTAATGCTAGAGAATGGATGTTAGAAATAATTGCAGATTGTTGGGATAAAACTCTTAAACATCCTCTTCATGCAGCATACAACTAAGTATTATCCATTTTCAAAAGTTATTGGTATTTAATATGTTTCTTTCTTAACATTTTAATTCTACTTCACTATTGTAGCATTCTTTCTCAATCAAAGGTTTCAATATAGACATGGAGTTGGTAGTGATCATGATCTACTTCAAGTTGTTCATGATGTTTTTGCGATATTAGATCTTACAACATCAATTTGGAAATAAGGTAAATGATTAGGATTATAATATAAATTAAATAATTGAATTTCATTTACACAATTTTTGACTTTCAATTATTTAATATGTAGCTTATACTATTTCGAGATGCAAAAAAAGCTTTTGATCATTGAGTAGTGATTGCTTCGAGATCAGAAATGATTCTCGGTGAGTATTATTTATGAATAAAAAAATACATTTCATTAGCATATTATTGATATCATTTATTTGGTTGTAGCTGAATGGTGGTTCATGTATGGAAACCACACTCCTACATTAAGAAGGTTGGCCATCAAGGTTTTATCACAAACTGCGTCATCTTCAACTTATGAAAGAAATTGAAGTACGTTTGCCCTAATTCATACAAAGTAAAGAAATCGACTTGCTTACCCAAACTTCCAACAATTTGTTTTTTGTTATTATAACATGAAACTAAAGATCTGTGATATGGAGATAAAAAATGTCAAAGTTGTGAAGAAAGATTACCTCAATTTACTTGACATTTTAGCCAAGGTTGTTGAATACGATAATCAATTGTTTTAATGGGTTAGGCATCTTCATTTAGATGATGAAGATGGAAATCTCGACCTATGAATTGTTGTACATGTCTGAGAAACAGGTGTTGATGTTGAATGGGTATTATCCAAAGAAGTTCATACTGATAGTTTTAGCCAAGACACAAGAGATTCATTTCTATAAGGAGCTTCTTAGTCGAAAGTCACTTCTCAGCCTTTCTTAAACTCCATGAGTGTTGACCATAGTAGCAGACCTAGTACTGTTGGTACTTTCGCTTCCGATTATGATGGTTCAAGAAGAGAGGGGACAAATAATGATAGTGATCTTGGAAATGATGGAGGGGATATTAGACAACAACAACAAAGTGGACAACCATTGACCCCATTTACTTGTGAAAATGATTTCACATATTATTGTACTCAAGATGAAGACCACGACTCTAGACGAGCTGGTCCAGGTGTTAAAGCCATTAAAAATCCATATAGAGGAAGACAACGAAGGATGATACCATACAATAAGGACTCATTTCGGTCAGTTTTGAGTCAATGAATATAGAGACTTAATTTAGTGACTCGTCAAATGAATCTAACATTTATTCCCCTTATGCAATGGGTTATGGTCAGCCTCCTCTAATTATTCAAGTTCTACTGATGAAGAATATGAAAGATATAACTATTCTTCTTCTATACAAATGTCATATTACCTTCCATATCAGATGCAACAACAAGGATTTCAAATAAACACATGGGAAAACCCCAATTTTCCTATTCATGGAGAGGTTGTGGGTAGGAGTCCAGAAATTTATGCATGGTATGTTCGTACTTACAATCAGTACTATCGAAACTCCATGTCCTAGTATTAATATTGTCTTCAACAAGATGAGATCCCTTCATTTAACAATGTGATGGAACTACATCGATGTTCATTTTGGTACTAAGGACTATTGCAATGTCATATATATGCATTATATTTATGTATAAATTGTTCTCATTCAAAAAATCAAATATTCCTTAACTCAATTCTAACTTTCTAAGTGTACACTTCCAAAATTCATATTTTCTATGCTTAAAATCCAAATATTGAATCTATTGATATATCTCTATTTATTGATATATTTTTCCTTGACCATATCTATCTCAATTACACTTACAAACTAACTTTAACATGTGTATTCTTGCTTATTTGATAATTTTTTGGAGTTTTTTTTCCAAGCATTCCCATGAATTTTAAATAATTTTCACCTCATCAATATTTATGTCAAAATATCTGTTGATATTGATTACTACTCAAAAAGAGCATATTTTAGATAATAATTCTCATGAGTTTCACGTCTTTTGAGTAGTAATTATGCCTAAAACACTCAATTAACATGTTGTTGCCCTTGCAAGAGTTACTAACAAGTTTTATGAAGTTTTGGAGTCATTTCAAGGTATGTTTTTGATAAATTTGTGACAAAAGAGATGAATCAAATTGAAGAAAACAAATAAAGTTGATGATGATCCAAATGCATAATGAAAGAAGCAATGAAATGCACTTGGACCAAGCTTTGGAGCTTAATTGAAGGTGGTGGAGATGGATTAAAAATGAAGAAATGAGAGAAATTGCAAAGAGGAGTCGGAATAGCATGATTTTCGATTTCGCATGACCATGCGAAATTTTCGCATAGTTATGCGAAATGAAACAGAAAGGAGGTGGCTGCAGCACATAAGGAAATTGTGAGAAAGTGATTTCGCATGACCATGAGAAAGTGATTTCGCATGACCATGCGAAATTTTCGCACAGTCATGCGAAACACTCCAGAAGAACGAAATTGAAGCTGTTGGATTTTCCACTTCGCATCATCATGTGAGATTGCTAGGGGCTTGTGCGAAAATGCATTTTCTCCAGATTCCTTGATGAAGAAGCATCCGGAAGACCTCTAAAAAGTTGCCAAGTGTCCTTTTTACCTTGGCCTATAAATAGAAACAAGATGGACTCATTGAAGGATTTTTCTTTTGATACATTTTCTAATTGTAGAACTTTTCATACTTCTTCTCTCTATATAATTCTTCACTTTCCTTCAATTTCTCTTACTTTCTCGGTAGCCAAACATGTCTTGTGAGATCAAATCTCCAAGCATGAGTGGCTAAATCTCGTTTTTCTTGGAGGGGGGGAGGATCTAGAGGCAAGATCTATGGTGAATTAGAGAATTGAGTTGAATTGCAAAGGTAATTTGATCCAATTGATTGATTAATTGAAATTTGGGGATTTTTCTCTTCAAATTGTCTTGGATGATTACTACAATGCAAGCTAGGTAGATTCATCAAATTCTTAATGCTAGATTTGATAAGATTGAATAGTTGCATTGTGTGAATCATCGGAAGATAATTTAAGATGAATTGAATATATGATTCAAATTGATCTATTGGATTAGATTACCTAATTTGAAGAGAAATTAGATCTAGACCTAAAGCTAAATCAAAAATCGGTTTAGATGAAAATTTAGGTTTTCAATCTAACTTGATGAAAATTAGATCTCAACACCTATTCACCATGGAAATTGCTCTCTATAAAATCCTAACTTCGAGAATCTCACATCTTATTAATTTTCTTCTCTTTTACACTTCATTTTCCTCTCAATTTGAATACATTGTTATTTTGGAATTTTATCATGCAATTTCAAGTCAATTTCACTTGATCACAATCATTTCTTATCATCTCATTCAAGCCTTAATTACCAAGAATAATCCATCCTTGTGGACGATACCTAAAAACCACTATACTACTGTAGTTTGTACTAAAACCACTTTTTGATCGGGTACAAATTGCTATAGAATAGTGAATTAGGTTATAAATTTTGTTTTGATCCAATAAACGACAAAAATTCGAGCGATCAGATATTTTTCCAATATTTTCGATATATCCATAAGATTCAAATACTGATATATCTGTATTTATCAGTATTTCAAACCCTGGGCATGATAGGAAATTTCAAATATCATTGAAAAAAATACAAGTATCGGATGCTTCTCTGTTCACTAAGACTCACCCAATAGTTGTCTAAATGACATGTGACAAAATTTGGTAGGATTATAAAATTAAGTCTTTAAAAAAATTTTAAAAAAAAATAAAGAAATGATCTTATTGGTAGATTTCATCCATAAAAAAAAAGGCAAATTAAATATTAATTCGGGTATCAATTTCCCTAAATTGGGCAAATGAAATATTTTAGGATATCAAATTAAATCATGATTGAACCTATCAATAGAGGGTCATCCTTAAGTACAATGAGCCTTCAAGTGAAAAAACAAGGAAGAGAGAGGAAGTCTTAAGAGTTTGCATGAGAAGCTCCATGAGCCTTTCGACTCTACTCAACAAGTTAGTGGGAGAGTAATAAGCATAATATGTATATGTTGTGTTCTCACCTTTTATAAGATTGCTTGGGAACAAGTTATTTTGGGCCTTTGATTAGATCGAAATCAAGTCAATTGAACAAGGTGATATAATTTTGTAAATGATAAGGGTATTTTGATTAGTTGACAATTTTGTTCTATTGTTTAGTAATAAGAGACAATTTACTTTTTTGGGTCATATTTGTCTCAAGACAACTTCAAATATCATTAGATTTGGATTTGAGTTGGTTTAGAGTAGTAAAATTCGAGGTAATTATGTATTCATGGCTAGTAAAGTTTTCGAAATGACTAATATAAGAAATTATAATGAGACTTATTTTGTGTTTTCTAATTTTATTTCTACTATGCTTTTAATTTTGGAAATGTTTTGGGTAAGTATTAAAATTATGTTTATCTTTAAAATTGTATTTGATTTAAAAAAATATTTTTGGAATATTTTAAAATTAGGAAAGTCTTCATAATTATATACTAGTTTATAAGTACAAATAGAAAAGTTTTATTGAAAAGTTGTAGATTTTCATGAGCCATAAGAGAGCAACATAGTCATTCATCAAAAGCTTGAGTCTCCATTTCTCAAACCTTTCAATATCTATCTTGAAAATACATTCAAGTTCAACAAAGGTTAGATATCTCACCATGAAATTTTGATAAGGGTTTCAAGGGATCCATTAAGGAGTATAAGAGAAAAAAAAGAGTGTAAGTCTTAATGGTAAAAGACCCTAGGGAGCAAGTGCATCTAATTAGGTAAAATCATATACCTTTTCCTTATAGTTAGTGGATTATTTAGTAGTCGAAAGACTATTTATGGTTTTTTTACACTTAATAAGTTGTTGATAGTTTTTCCATGTTCACAACAAGAAAAAAAGCCTTCGTTGACAGTTTTTCACTGTCACTGTAAAGTGTATATGTCAAGGTCGGTTACTATTCATACATGTCATTTATACCAGTGTCAAAAAAAGTTTAAAGGTAACTTGACATATACATATGTTAAGATTTTCTTTATTTTTAAAAATGATGAAATCTTATTAATATGAGATATGTCAATGTTTCTTTCATATATGTTAAGATTGGATTCAACTTATGTCAAGATTACTTAATCTTATGTCAAGATTAACTCACTCTTCTGTTAAGATTACTCCAACAAATGTCAATGTTAGATTTTATATATATATATATATATATATATATATATATATATATATATCATAATTGGCTTATATATATGTCAAGGTTTGATATCACATATGTTATAATTGCTATTGCACATGCCAATGTTGGGCATGACCCATTTGTCAAGGTTGATTATGAAAATTTTAATATTATTTTATTTAATTTTAGTTTTTTAATGGAAAATGAACCTATTACCATATGAAACATATCTCCAAATTAAATTTGGTAACTTTTAATTATGATCATAACAATCAAGTCCTAGAATAATGTAAATAAACTACTATTCAAGGCAAAAATAAAAAATAAAAAATTATTACATATACATTTGAATATAAAAAGATAATTTTGTAAATCTTTTTCAAGTTACTCCTTATTTAATTTTATATACAAACAAAACCAAGTTAAAAACATTTAATTAAGATAATATACAAACTAATTAAATTGAAAAGTGCAACATTATCTTCATAAGATGTGGTCTTTATTTCTTCACCATTTTCTTTTTCTTGGTATATTTCTTGGATACCTAGTAGGATAAACACAACATTAATAGAAACATAAACAAAAAATACTAAAAAATAATAAATAAATAAATAAATCATAGGAGAATACACCTATTTACCTTCAGTATCATAAAAGATAAATACAATGAATACACCTATTGACCTTTCATATTATCAATCGTTATTGAATTGACTTTGTAACTCTAAATTTAATGTAAAAAACAAAAATTTTTAAACTCCATGGAAGATATCCTAGTTTACAATTATTAAGTTTATCAAAAGAGGAAGTAAGAGCAAAATGACAAAGAATTCACACATATGATATGTGAAAAAAAAAACACTATAGTGTTAAAGCCTTATGCTTTTAGTGCTAACTCTTTAGAGTTTAAACTAACTTTTAATGTTATGTTAATTGTTTTCATGGTAGATCACTTTTTGTTTCCATAAGTTGATTATAATTTAGTTCACAAATTGTTTTTGGTTTCAAAAGTCTATATTTTTCTTCGTTGTCTCTATTTCTACTCTTAGTTTATTTATTTATTTTATAGGTATTTCCACTCTTAGTTTATATTCATTAAAGAACTTCATTACTAAATAACTATCTAATTCTAATAATATTATAGACATGAAATTTATGAGAAATAGTTAAAAATATTAAAATGCAACCCTCTTGATAGCTTGTTAATTTTCTTAATTCTTTTTTATTTTTTATTTTTTTAATTCTTTTATCCCAATACAATCATAGCATGTAAAATACATCTTTTTGATAGTTAATATGCTTACATAAGTAGATTTGATATAAATTTGGGTTCTCTAAAAACATAGATCATGTTATTCTTTGAAAATGATTAAAAAAAATAGAGAGCATTGAATTGACAATCTTGATATTAAATTTCCCCAATCAAAATAAGTACCTAACCATGCTATCATGTTCTTAAGTTCTACATTGTCAAGATCAAGAAAATTGTTGATGACTTGAAAAAAAAAAAAAAAAAAGGAAATAATGATATAAGATTAGAATATCAATTAGAAATCACGATAAAGCATAGACAATTCACATCCATTATATAAAGATTTTTAAATATATGCCTTACAATTGCTTCAATGGACATTCTATTATCCATAATATTCAAGATATGGAACCATCCTAAATTTAAATTACAACAAAATAAATGGTGGAACCAACCACCCAAATTTGTTACAAAGCTAGAAGAAGGATATAGTAAAGAATTACTTTTCTTAAAGCAGTAAAGCTAAATAATTTGCAGTAATCAAAAGGACAGTTAACCAATTTCATTTGGAGGATTTAATATAAAATCAGGGAAAAACTTGATAGTTAACTGGTAGGTAAAATTGATTGGAAAGATAAATTAGAAGCTTCTCCAATTTCAAGTAGAATTTCCATGTAAAAAGGCAAAACAAAACAAACTAACATGAAACGTAATTGCAAGCAAGACTTGCCCCACGTTCATTGATGCAGGATGACAAAGATCATGATGTCCTAGAGACATCTCAAATAGAAATTTGATTAGAATTTACAACACTATAAACAAGGTCCACTTTATGATGAATTAACTCATTCTCCCATGTTTTTATCACTAGCAGTTTCATTCAAGTCAACCCCTCATTACTTTCTGCTTTCATTCTTAAATTAAAATATCTATTATTAAGATGTCATTTTTAGGAATTCCCCAACCAAACTTTTTGCAAGAAACTAAATCCAGAGCACAAACACTCTGCTTGAGAAAATAAGATATTAATTAATTGAATTGTTTATCCTATAGTCTCGTAAAAGATAGAAATGATTGTAAGGAATAAAATCCAACAAATCAAATGAAATGCAATTTTTAAATACCTCATGTGTGAATATTGTTGGATTTAAGGGTATGGAAACAAAAAAACTAGCCCAAAAGACACAAAAAAAGAACAAAATGAATAAAAAGAAAAACTTATCGGTTGAGGTGTGACAAACACTATCCTTGAAATAGATCCACCCTCCTCGAAGATGAACTCGATGCACTAGTGTACTAGTGGTCTATCTCCAAGGTTCAACAACCAGATCTCGCCTTGGGTGCACTCTGTAAGCGAGATGTGTACAACTCGGGTTTTGAATAAATTCCTCCAAATAGATGTATGAAAATACTCTTTGAAAACTCTTTGAAAAATTCTTTGAAAAATTGGTATATATGTATAGAGAGAGGAGTGACCTACTTTTCTAGGCCACTAACACAGTCCTAATGGGAATCTACTTGTAATTAGAAGATGACACAAAGTGGAAGGAGAATCTACTTATGAAAGGAATGAGACTCTACTAGCACAATCCCAATAGGATTCTTTCTAATAATATAACCCTAATAAAATAAAATAAATTAAATTAAAAATAATTTCCAAAAATAAAAATAGAAATCATTTACACTCTTCCTACAAATATACAAAACATTGTCTTGATTTTTGTCCTCTATAGAATATATTGTTAGTGTTTTTCCTATAATGTGTGGCCATATATAATCATATTTGTATGAATATTATTTAAGAGTATCAATTGATAGGTAGGTGAATCAATTGACTAGGCATCCAAGAGTCTTATGTATGGAAGACTCAAATTATAAATAGGGAGTTAAAAATTTTAATTTATATGAATGTGGTGTTACAACTTTTGTAACCCCATCATTATGAAATTTATTTTGTACATTATATTTATGAGTAATAGAGGAAAATAGAAAAGTATAACCTATGCAATTATATAGATGCATTCAATTCATCGACCATTACCCATTAATTTGTATATAATGGGTGTAAATAATGAATATAACTCTCATATAGTCTTTGATGGGAAGACTAAGAGATGTAAAACCTTTTAAAAGTTAAGGTCTCAAGTCACACTCTCATTCTTATGTCCTTTTATTGTTTTATTTTTAACAACATACACCACACAAGTGACCCATCCACTATATGAGAGTAGTGAGTTGAAGACCTTGACAATATAATTCACAAAGTGACTCAATCTCACTTCAAAAGTGTTATTGGTATTATGGATCAAGGTAAGAATATGATCATTATTTTAGTACTTCCATTTATTTTGTTTTATGCATCTAAAATTGCTTAACATATACAACTTTCATGTAATTATATCCACAAATCATTAAAAATTAAAAATAGTAAAGAAAGAACAATAGTAAAATCTCGAACATGTTATTTGAGAATATATTAGAATGTTAAAAACCTATCTAGTTATCTTACATGTTATTACCCACGAAATGTTTCATTTTTTTTTCATTCTCTATCAAAACCCATTTCCGTGTATTTGATGTACAAACAAACTAAGAGTAAGGAATCTCAAATTACAATGTGATACTCATTATCTTGAACAAGCAAACACCAATAGCTAGTTAGGCTTAAAGAATGTGAATGTTCCAAGTGATTTTGAAGAATTTTACCTTTTTTGCTCACTATCACTAAGGGATTTTGAACCAAAAAAACCCAAAATAATTACAAAACAAATTTTCTCACCTATGAAACATGTCAAAATCATAAAAACATGAAAAATACCAAAATAGATCGAGGAGATCTGAGATCTATAATCGTGAATCACTATGACATGGTCCTTGTGGTAGTGGTCAGAGAAACAATGGCGTCCTTAACAGAGAAGAATGTTGTCGATGACTAGGGTGTGCAATGTGGGCCCGTGGTACGGTTAAGGATGAAGGAGTGATACATCAAGAGAAGTGGCTTTGATGCCAATGAGGAGTTGTGGTGAGAAACTCTGACATCAAGGCATCGTGATGTGGATGTTACTAGCTCATGGTGGCATTAGAGGAGTTGTGATGACGAAACTACCTTAGATGAGGAAGAAGTAAAAAAAATGAGAAAGAAAGGGAAAAAGGAAAAGAAGAGGAAGAAGAAAGAAGAAAAAGAGTGTTTGGATGGAGAGAAAATAGGCAGAAGAGAGAGAAACCAGTGAGAAAAATACTAAGGGGTAAAATAGGGTCTCAAAAAAGCTTATATTGGTCCTTTCCATAAAACCTAAAATAATTGGGTTTAGCTTCAAAAATTGTTGGAATGGAATACACCAAACTTACTATAAAAATATTAAGATAAAAAAATATACTAGAAATTCAAAGGAGTGGGTTGTGCATATATATAAAACTTAATTTTATTACTATAAAGACACAATTTTAATATTTTCTTTTATTGTCTTAATAGACTATAATTATTCAAAAATTTTCAAAATTGTCTAACATAAGGATGGTGTTTTTTAATAATTCTCAAACTTTCTTAAACTACCATTCCAAAGTGTTAAAGTTACCAAAAATAATTAGAACTTTATCTTATATTCTTTAATGAAACCTTTATATCCCTTTAATAAAGTTTCAATTTATTCTGATATTATATCCCTTTAATAAAACTTCAATTTATATCATAAAAGAATGCATGAAGAAAAATTCAATCCCTTTAATAAAACCTCAAATTATGGTGAGGATATATTCTCTAATAAAACCCCCTGATGTAATAAAAGAATGCAAGAAAAAAAAACCTCCTACACATTTTTCAAATGATAGACTAAACAATTTTCAAATGGTGAGTTCTAGAAAAATTAAATAAATAACAAAGTAAATTTTTTTCTATATATTGGTGTCAATGTTGATAGATTAAAAAAATTAAGTTATTTTCACTTATAAATTTATATGAAAGCGATACTATCAAATATTCTAACATTAAGATATGAATTTATTAAATATTTATTGAGTTATAAATTTTCCATGAAAGTTATATTATAATAAATCACATAATTTAGCAAATGAATATGTCATTATTGCTTTTTTATTTAGGTACTTCACATATGAGTAAATTAATTATATTTGATTTATAATTTTTTTTGTCAAGATTACATCATCATTATATATATATATATATATATATATGTCAGTATTGCTTTCATTTAGATACCTTAGCATATGAACATATTAAATATACATTGACTTATATATTATTTGTCAAGGGTGTATCATCATAAGTCAAAAGAATTTATCAAATTTTATATATGTCATTGTTGGTTTGAACTAAGTTGTATATGTCATAGTTGTTTGTTTAAATAAACAATATTATCTTAAGTCAAGATAATATATGTCATGAATGACATTTTTTCTTGTAGTGGTTATATCTACGTTATGTGTTATGTGCAATTAATTTATTTATTTTTATCTATGCATGAGATTGTTTTCTCTCACTTAACCAAAAGTTTATAAATAATTTTATCAGGATTAATTCAGGGACAATCTATTCACCCACCCCCCTTTCCCTTTTAGTTCTAGGTAGTTTTTATGTATTCAAACTATGTAAAATTTCATTCATAAAAGATAATCACAAGATTTTACCCATAGAAATTTTTGAACCAATAAATTTAGATTTTATTTGTTATATTTTCTTGTTATCTTAATTTGCAAGAACCCAAAAATTTGTTCATACAAATTTCAAGTATGTTTAATGGACATTCTTGCTTCTTATCTCTTTCACAAATCCAAAACCGCAACCAGATTAATAACTTTAAGAAAAACTTATGTTGTGAATGTCAACAAGAGCGATGGAGAGGCCATTGTTGTCATAGGCATGTTTATTTCCCCAACTTTTTCACGATTGTGCAGTGCTTAGAAGCTCTCTAAGCCAACTTAGAAGAGGTTACACGAGATCAGGGACAAATCGAAACCCATAAGGCATAGAAGATTATAGGTTAACACTCTCTAACTTGTATATTACTCTCACTATAATAATACAAGACAACTTTCAACAAAGACTCCCACAATTCTGCTTAGTGAGTTCAATGCCTTGAGAAGGGTCTTTAACCCTTGTTATATAGGTTGATGGCACCAATCACCTCAAAATATATAGGAACAACTACCTATTCGAGTTTACATTTTCAAAGACCTTCCAACTAATGCTTCAGCCTTTTCAAATTTTCTTTCCCTACTCCAACTACTACTATGTGTCCAAGCTCAATAAACCCCACTATGCACATCCAAGACTAGGTTGATTCACTTGCTTAGGTGGTTGAGAGATTTGCTTAACTCAAGACAAGTGTCCATCATGACTTGGTCCATGCTGCTAGGTGTTCATGACTTAGTTTGCATGTTGTCAAGTCCCTACCACATGATCACCCATGTGCTACTAAGTGTGCTTGACTTAGTCTTCTAGTCAGGTGCCCCTCCTTAAAACTTGGTCCACACTTCACCATCTAAGCATCAACCCTTCGTTATATAAGATTGTTCCTTGTATCTTATGATGTTGTTTTAGGCATTTCTATGTTGTTTGTGTGCATGCCAAATATCTCTATGTGCACCACCATCTCTAGGTTATGTTTAAGTTGAGGCAACTAACTAATGTTTAATTTATGCCCACACCCCGTTTCATTGCGTCCATGGGTTGCACACACACCATGGCTTGAATGCTTATGGGTGTATGCTTGGCAATGGTTACTACCATCCCTTGCCCATGTTCAAAGTCCTTACGTGTACCTCTGGTTGGGCATGGCTCTTGCCACTAGTTACCCATGCGTGCCAGTAGTGTGAGCCACCTATTGCCCATGCGTGCTCGTAGTGTAAGCCACTTATTGCTCATGTATGCTAGCAACATGAGATATAGCCTACTCATACCTACCAGTAAAATATGCTCATCTTTGAGCCACCCAAGTGCTAACAAACTTGTTGAAATATATAAGTATCATTTGCCTCAGTCATTTACCTTGTTGAAATCATAAGCAACTCATGGAGTCAAGGTGCCCTCCATGAGGCGTTATTGTTATATACACAAGGTAAAGTGCTAACAAACTTCTCTCTTACCAAGGAAGGCGGAGGTCTATGTTGACTTAGTTTGTAAGTACTCCTGCACCATGTCCTCAAATTGCCACAAGGTTGCTCATTTTTCTTAACTTGTTTTACTCTTATGTGTCCCCTTCTAATGAACAAAAATTTTGTCCATTTGTTTTTCTAATTCCCCATTTTCGTGTTCTTTAATATATATACATGCAATCTCATGGTCGAACTACTTTCGTATATTAGATGATGCTCACTTAGCTTGCACTCTTGTAAGGTCAGGATCCTCATAATAGGAATTTAAAAAACTCACATGAAAGGAATGATGTAACTTCAACCTTTCTAGAAGCTTCAACCTATATGCCATAACACCGATTTTCTTCATAGTCTCAAAGGGTCCATTATACTTTGGAATTATTCCCTTTTTGAAACAGTTTGCTTCTAATTTTCTTCCAAATTGCAAGAGTGAGTTTCAATATAACTTTATCTCCCACTTAGAAGTTTAAGGACCTTATTCCCTTATTAGCATACTTATTCATGAGTTCGTTTGCTTTCTCCAAACTTTCTCTTGCTTCCTCGAGCAACTCTTGTCAAGTCTTAGCAAATTTGTAGGTTGTAGGATCGATGCTTCTGTCTGGCTACATCCTAGCTAACACATCTAAAAGCAGGTGAGGTTAGTGCTCAGTTGCTATTTCAAAAGGGCTTAGCCTAGTTATAGAACCTTGCTTCCTCATGCAACTCCTATCGAGTATTAGCAAATTTGTGGGTTGTAGGACTGATGCTTCTATCTAGCTACATTCTAGCCAACACATCTAAAAGCATGTGACGTTAATACCCGATTGCTACTTTAAAGGGCTTAGCCCAGCTGTAGAACTTTTATGCAGGTTATAGTATAATTGTGTAGCATCCATTAAGTCCAACTAGTTCGGCTATATAGTCGTCACATAATGCCTCAAGTATTCTTCCAACATCGCATTCACCCTCTTTATTTGAGGGCGGTGTGTTGTAAGAACTTCATTGTTGTTCCTAGCATTTTGAAAAACTCCACCCAAAATTTGCTAGTGAGTCTCTATCACCCATAATGTCTTCAAGTGTGGACTTGCATTTTTCATATGTGTTTCAACTCGATGGGGTGACTCGTTTTTATTGTAAAGAATTGATTTTTTTGAAAACTTGGAGTCATTACTTATTTTAAATGGGAAAAAAAAAAAAAATGAGATCTTGTATGACTATTATTTGGAAAAAGACAAGTCTACAAACTAGGAATGGATTTGAGGTCAAGTTATCTATCGGGAAAGTATAAGATAAATTGTTTTGATGCGAGGTTATCTATTAGGAAGCTATGGGATAAATTGTAGTACCTCTTTATCGTGGAAACTTTCGCAAGAGAATAAAGTGTCTTGAATTGCATGTTTTATTTATATAAATGAATTCTGGTTATCAATTTCAGGAATTGGAGTTTTCTTTACATGAATAAAATTAGTCTAAAATAAAATAAATATAAATATAACAATAATAATGATGATAAAATTTTGACTTACACTAATAAATTTTTTTGATTTAATGTACATATTTACAAAGTTCATAAAACACTTTTTTTTTTGCATCATTAAATTTAATATATATGACAATAGTAATAAATTTAATTCAAATTATTTACAAATTTAACTAATGAGAATAAATGATTTTCTTTAATAATTTCATCATAAAAAAAATGTAATATGTTTGAAATCTAATTGAACTTACAAAATTAATTCACAAAATAATTTCTTGATTAATATTGACTTAAAAAAATTTGATTCTATTCACATGGGTGTACAAAAATGATTTTTTTTTAATTATTAGCATTAGTACAATAAAAAATAATTTAATTAACATTAATGACTCAATTTACATATAAAATTAATTTAAAACATGATTTTCCCTATTTTATTGATGTGAGTTGGCAAAAACAACCCAATTCATATAATCACACTAAATTAATTAAAAGAAATATTTTTTTTTTCATTTTATTAATATAAATATACAAAGGTAACCCCAATTCATACAACCTCACAAAATTTATTTAAAAATGATTATTAGCTTTATTAATGTTAAAATAAAAATGGTTCTTTGATTTTATTGACAATTATTATGAGAAATAATTTAAATTTATATAATTTTACAAGACTGATTAAAAAAAATGATTTTACAAGTTTTATTCACATTAATAGATAACAATGACTCAATTCATACAATCTCACAAAGTTAATTTTTTTTTTTAAAAAAAAAAATCTTAACGTAAATATACAATAAATAAACAATTATATCAATGAAAATAAAATAGCAATATTTGGATTTGAAATTTATGGTAAAAAAATAATTGTTTGAATTATACATACACAATCTCATTTATATATAAACCAAATCATGCAACTCATCACATTCTTTTAACAATAAAGATAAAAAAATAAAAAAAAATAAAACAGAAAATCTCTCATTCTCTCTCTCTAAATTCTAGGAAAAAAGAAAAGGTACCCTTAATAATAGTAATAAGCACCTTTTCCTTAACTGAAAATCTCTCTCTCTCTCTCTCTCTCTCTCTCTAAATTCAGGGAAAAAAAATAAAAGGTACCTATCTCTCTCTCTCTCTCTCAATTTAGGGAAAAAAAAGAAAAGGTACCCTCAATAATAGGAAGAAGCACATTTTCATTATTGAAATCTTTCTCTCTCTCTCTCTCATGTAGGTGAGAAAAATTAAGGGAAAAAAAGAAAAGCCCTCCTCAATAATAGGAAGAAGCACTTTTTGCCTTTTTCTTTTTATATTATGTTGGAAATCCCCCCATCCTTTCCAAAATCAATCCAACATTTTCTTTCCTTAATAAAAAATAATAATTAGGGCCGAAGTGTGGATCCGCATTTTTTTATAACTGTTTCAATTCGATGACAAGTCTTGCTTTTTAACGAAAAACTAATTTTAAAAAAAATTGAAGTCATCACTGATTGTTATTTATTTTTGTAAAATGAAAACAAAATAAGAAATAAAATGTTAAAAATGACTTCTTATTTAGAAAAACATGTGTTTGAAAATCGAGTCCAAGTCTAAGGATCATATTACTCTTTGAGAAGATAGTATAAGATAACACATCTCTAAGCCCTAAGATCTCTACTAAATAAATTGAGATAATTATGATAATTGATTTATAGATCAATGGATAATATAACAAGGTAATAATGAAAGCATAATCTAGAACCTAATTAGGAGTAATTTTGGAAGAGTCAAAAGTTTTTCATAATGCGCTTTTCTTATGGAAATTAAATATTTGGTAAAACATTAAAAAATCTAGAAAATCATTTGAAGTGATTGTTGAACCTAGCAAATTGCTAAGTGATTCTTTAAAAAATACTAAGAATTTGTTTGATAGTGATTATAGGAAGCATTTCTAATATTTTTAATACTTAAAATTTTTTATCATTCAAGTATTAAAAGGGATAGAAATGTTTCTTAGAATCACTGTCAAACATACTCCTAGGACTCTACCACGGTTGGTAATGATTTTAGAAAGCTCTTTTAATGTTTTTAATATTTGAAAATTTTCATCATTCAAGTGTTAGAAATGTTAGAAACGTTTTCTAGAATCACTCTCAAATGCACTCTAAAACCAATTTCTTTTATCATAATCACTTTAAAGACACCTTTAATGGCATTGAAGGTAAAGTTCATTAAACTCTATCAAGGTTTTACCATGAGCAGCTGCTAAAACTCACTTAGTTGAGTTTGAATAGTTATAAACCTAGCTTGCTTCAGAATCAAATCATATACAACCCAATTTAGAGTCCGTTTACGAGTGATATAAGAGGGTTAGAAACACTTCCTAGTGCTCTTAAACAATTTCATTAGAAGTGCTTTTATGAGAATCACTCCCAAAGGGCTCATAGACACATACAAGTTGAAGACAGTAGAAGCAAGCATCTCAAGTAACAACATATTTGTATTAGTACTAACCCAAAATGGTTCAGTGACATTGCTCCCAAGCCCAACCTTTCTGAAGTTTAAAGGAACTGGGATTCACTCACAGCAATGGTATACAAATGGTAGTAACCAAACTATAGAATACAGAACTTCCATTAAATTCATACACATTTAGTAAACAACCCACCCCACCTACACTCTGGTAATGCAATGTTTTACTTTTTAAACTTGGGGTTGGATTTTCTTTTGGTACCTGAAATGGATCTTCTGGCATTTTGGGGCTGTTGCCAAATTTTAGCAGCTTAAGCCAGTATAAGCTATGTGTAACTGTGCTAGCACCCAAGGGGGATAAGAGTATGAGAGTAGAACAATTGAACCGAGTTTTACATTTTTCCTGTTTCTGCAATGATTCTTTCGATCTCCTCTAGGAGGCGCTCCTTTTCATCCCCCAACTCGTCGTTCTGCTTCTGAAGCTCTTCTATTTGCTTTGTCTGCTCAGAATCCTTCCTGAAAGTAGAAAATTTGGTTAGTAAACCAGGACATTTTGGATCATTTTGCAGTAGGGAAAATTAAAACTTTGAGGCTAGATGTGCTGTAATTCAGTGAAAATGAAGACTACAATCTAATAATGAAACAAACAGTATCATTAAGAAAAACTGGAAAAAAGTGAAGCTTCATAGAGTTTCTTGCCATTCACAAGCAATTATAAGCTAAAACCTCTTGTAGTTGCAAAAGCATAGGGTAAGTAGCTAATTTTTGTATTAGAGTTCCTATATTTTATGTAAATATAACTACTATATGCAGTTTTTAAAAACAAAAAAGGGAATTGTATCCAAATACTATACCTACATTCATTTGTAACCCTAGGTCAATACTACCAAATTCATGAATTAGTTTATCAGGATTGTCGAACGAGACAAAACATCCCATGTCAAGAGCTGGCATGATTCTCACTAATGCATTGTAACTTTACATATACAAGAACAAATATTCACATTCATCCATACAGGAGTGGGTTTCCTGGTAGGGGGTATGCTAAGGGAGTCATATGTCAGGAAGTTTCAAACTTAGCTCTGAATAATGACATTATAAGCTAGAATGTCATTTTGGAAATCATAAACTTTAATCTATAATCTATTTCGCAATTCATGCTTGCTCATGCCCACCATTGTCATCTAAAAGTTATGCCAGTAGCCTTAGCAAAGAAGCAGAACTATGATAACTCAGACAAAATTCAAGATATCTATACCTTGAATTGAATAGATTAGTAGTATGATTGGACTAGCTCAATAAGAGAATTTTGGGCTATAGATTAACTAGCACATGCTGTCTGAATTGCAAATTAATGTTTTTTCTCATCATCCTTCCTATTCATGAAAGACAAGTTAAGTTTGAGTGACCGCACTTCCTTCTCAAGAGTTTCACAGCGCTTCAAGATGGATTGCATATCAGATGGCATTGCTGGTGTCAGATTTCTTTCCTTTGCCTCTGCCATTCTGCACCATGAAGAAAATTCAATATAAGTCAACAGGTTTCCTCTTTTTGTATTACCTACATGGATTAAGAACAAGATGCTGCATTTAACGACATTATCCTGTTAAGTTACTAATTTGACCCTAAAAGCCTAAGCTGTTGTAAGAAGCTTACAATGTATATTATTCTATAAATGGGTGGGGGAATAAACAGAATGAAACTAGAGTGAGGCTCAAACTTCAAACCTCTAGTTAAATAGAGCTCTTATACCACATTTGGTTGCCACTATGATCCAAAAGTCTAAGGGGTTAGATAATGGACCCATAATATATACAAGGCTAACGACTGATATAAGTTGAACTCTTTTGATTAGAACCAATCATGTTCCACGTTAGAGAAAAGTGGAAGCACTCAAATGAGTAAGAACCATAATTATTTTAAGAATGGAATTATGATCCATCAAATTTGAGTATTATTCTATGACTAAATCTCTGCCTAACACCTATCTTCTTTTTCAGGCATTGATGCCAATTTCCAGGAAGACCAGTTGATGACAGGAGAGGGTCCTTCCTGTAATGAATCTTGGACAAGAGCATTTGGCAGGTAGAAAAAATTACCCTATTGGTTATGAAGTTTAACAATCCAAAATCACTAGAATAGGAATCAAAGAATATTTATTATAAGATGCAAACCAAGAAAAAAAGAAATGATATCTAGAAAAACAGAATCACAAAGATACCAACTAGAGTTGGATCAGATATGTTAGAGGGTCCTATTCATGAAGACTTTAAAGAAAGGTTATGCTGTTAGGGAATGGATCAATAACATAAATCAAGTTAAATCCCTCTTTCACAAGCAGCCTCAACCCCACATGTGCCAAGATAGGCAACCAATCAAAGAAAAAAAAATCGGTGCATAAATGAACAGAAACTCTAGGAGACAAAGCTCTTATGTCATGGTAAACTATAAATTAACCCAAAAGATTAAGATATTAGGGAATGAAACAGCAGTTTATATCAAAGCTAGCATATTCAGAGAAAGATGTTACTTTCAAAAAGTCAAGATAGTTCACATACTTCCGTGATCGCTCCACCCTACGCTTCTTTGTGGGGTCTCCCTTGTCAACTGCATAATTTTAATTGGTTAGAAAAAATGACATGACTACACAATTTTCTATGCTAATACATTTATAGAAAAGATATTCTTTGCAAAATGTTTACATCAAAATAACCATGAAGTTAAAATGACAAAAATGTTTCCTCACCGCCATACCTAGGGATCATGACTAAATATTAAGATTTATATTCAAATTTCAGAAGACAACAATGGCACGTAAGCCCGCCAAGGTCTTAAATATTCTTACTGAAGCAGCAAAAACATTTTGTTACACAATGTTCTCTCCTAAAAGAAAGTGGACCAATAAAACATGGGCACATCATTCATTGTTAAATCTATTTTGTTCTACATCTATGCAAGTTTCAGAATGAATTCTAATATTTATTATTCTCATTATCAAATCACTTTATTCAATCCTATTTTTTTTTTATAACTGCATAGTAAAAGATGATTCTGTGTTCATATATTCTTTCAAATAAAGGAATTGTTTCATCTCATTCAAAATTACAGGGTTCTTACTGTGACAACAAAGTATTTGTTTGTTGCTGATTGGCCAACTGTTAAATGTGGATTTTTTCCAAGCTAAAACTTTGTTTCAGTTTGTGTATATATGAATTAATATCATGTCAGGAATGCTCCATATCTTGAGAAATATTCAGGTTTTAACTCAAAATTCATCAAAAAAGAGCATGCACTAAAATTTTGTAGCACAGTAGTATGAAATTCATGGAGTGAAATATAGAACACAAAATACGGATACACATTCAGTTCTCAACTTAATTGATTACCTGAATCAGATGATGTCACAGATCCATACCGAATAAGACTTCCTTTCTAGTGAAACACAAAACAAAAGAAATGAGAAAGAGAATGATGTCCAAGGGTTCATTCCACACAATTGAACAAGAACTAAACTCCAAGTCAAAGTAAGATTAGATAAATATACCTTTCTTTCTCTCATCTTTCAAATTGCTTTCAAATATCCGTTGTCTGATTTCTGTAGTTCAACAAAAAAGAGGGACATATCAAATTTAAAGTAAATGCATTTCTATTTCTGAATAAAATAAGTAATAGGTTGTTAAAAAATAGGGCATTTGACAAGATTGTTGACTGATTCAATTTCCAGTGGACAATCAAACATGCCTTTGATATTAATGATCTCTGCAGAACAATGGAAGATACAAAAGAGAAATAAACTGAACAAAACCGAAATGTAGGCACTTGTAGATTTGGGTGCTTACAAACTTATCTAATTCCAAAATTAAAACTAAACAAGAGAAAGGCAGTTGTCAGAAAAGGGTTTCAGAACAGTGACATTATCCAATAGAAAGTTTCAATCATGCATATGATACTAATCAGGGGCAGAGCCAGAAAATTAGGTTTGTGGTGGTGGGCGGTGGTGGGGGTGCAGTGTTTGAATTGCAGAATTGTAAATTACATAAATATTAATATATTTTTATAATTTAAAAAGCTTGCAGACCTTGTTATTGATAGGGCTAACTGAAATAACATAATATGAGTAAATGTTATAAAAAAAAAAGAAAAGAAATTGACTTACCAAATTAAACACAGGATTAAATATTAGCTATTAAATCTTATATGAAATAATAAGCAACAATAAATAGTTTTTAAAAGTATTTTTGTTTTATATTTTAAAATTTTTAATAAATTTTTATAATAAATAGATTTTTTATGAGGGGCAAGAAGCTTCATTTTTTTTAGTTTTTTAAAAACTCCTCAACACACACACACACACACACATACATACATACATACATATATATATATATATATATATATATATATATTAACATTTGGATTTTGAGGGGATGAATATACCCCCTGCCCCCCAGTCCTATATGGGGTCCACTATTGATGCTAATTCTGTATCCAAGGAACTTTGGATTTTATAAATGGGAAAAAAGGGAGTAGTTGTTAAATTGAGGAGTAAAATAGGAGAGCAATAAAATGGGAAACAGAAATCAAAAGCTCCATCGCTTATTTCAGAATACTGATAGAGTAAAATAAAATTGTTGGCTTCAAACATTAGATACCATATACAATTTAGAACAATAATCTAAGCAGTGAAGCACATTATCACTAGATGGAATTTATACCTTTTGCTCTGGAGTCATTTTCTGAATTCCTCCCATTTCCAACCTGTTTCCTGGAGCTCTCACAAACACTTAGAGTTTGACCTGAATTGCTGGGACCATCACATGCATCAAAACCAGCTGAGATTACTGGTGCAGCAGCAGAAGATTCACTTTGCGAAGGTTCTTGAGAAACTGTACTCATTTGCATTGGGTTCAATGGGGCAACAAAACCCTCTAGGTCAAGATCCATGGATCCTTCAATTATTTGAAAATCCCCATGATCCTTAACTTGGACAGGGGATACTTCTTGAAAGGTTCCTGATGACTTGGGAATACTATTCCCTTGTCCTTGACCCAAAGTGGCATTCACTACAACTTCTGGAGCACCATAGTAACCAATAGAGCTATCTTCAACAGCTTCTTTCTCAATCTGGTTACTGAGTTTCTTGCGCTCTAGAGTTCCCTTTAGCATGCTAACAACAGAAGAAACTTTGTCCACATTACCCATTTGTGGGGTGTTGAAAGTAGATGAGGATGAATTAGATGGGGACATAAAAGTGGTCAACTGATTGGGCATCTCACACATTGAAACATCACCAAAACCATTTGGGTTTGTGAATTCTTGTTTCATTGTGTTCATTCCATCTTCGGATGCATTATTCATGGCTTCCATGCCAAGTGATGATTGAGTGCTTTGCATGGCAGCATATCTCCTCCTGCAAAACAAATAGATGATGCAAATGAGACTAATTGCCATACAAATTATCCACATGGGAAAAAAAAAGGGAAAAAGAAAGCTTAGGAAGTATTCCATGTCCAACACTTTCTTTCATGAATATCTGCATGTAGACCGTGTGGTTGGTTTGCATTTTTATAAATCTATTCTCAGGTCTCAAGGACTCTTCATGATGTGTAAGGTAAGATTGCTAAAGAGCAGATTTACAAAGTATTGTTCATTGAAATGTCATGGGTATAAGTTTTATGAACATAGTAAAAATCAGTGGTACCTCAATTCAGAGGATCGGCTTCTTGTCATGGGTTGAGAACTGTGAAACCATGCCTGCAGTTGAGATATCATATTGTCATGAAGCTGTTGTTAAACCGATGTTTCTGCAAATAGCTCAATATAAACAAACCTTGGCTAAATATAAATTACTAGCCTGTAATCCTCTTTCTGCAGCATTCCTGATCAAAATAAACCAAAATATATAATCAGCCTTTACTCTCTTCACAAAACATATTGCTTCATTTATGTCACTAAGGAAATGACATTAAAAGAAATAACAGATGGACTAGCTTGCAAGATTTAGTGGAAATGTCAAATAACGACCTGACTGAATGTTGATTAACATCACTTGAGAGATCATCCACAACAGAAATGTTTTGTGGGAATAAGATATCATTGCTCCTTTTATTTTGAAGTATACCCCCATGTTGCTGACTAGACAAGCCAGCTAGTTCAGTGGAAATCCTGGAAATACCATGGAATAATTAGATGCCCAAACAAGAAAACTGAATCCTTTATCTAGAAATTTCTGAAATAATTTACTTCTCACAAAGTCAAATCAGATACAGAAAACAGCAAGTGAACTAGCACCGGTAGGAACTGCAAAGCACACATAGTTCCAGTAATTTATTTGAGAAATGTTCAGTGATTTCATTGTCTTTGTGTTCCTAATGGGTTAAAAAGTACTTTGACATGGTTAATTAGAATTAGCATATGGTAGAGCAGCAAATTAGCTTACACAAGCTACAACAAATTTTAAATTCTAGGAGAAAATATCCACTTCCGCTCCTCTAAACCATAAAACAAACTAATCATGTTACAGAAATCAGCTTTGTCAGCAGCATCCACAATTTCTAAATGTTTTGAAATTTAAGATGTCATCTCACCAGACTAGGGCAGCCCAATAACAGATAATCAGATTAGAACACCCATAAATATGCTCACAAAAAGATAGTAGATGCTCATATGACATAATGCAGTTTTCCAAAATAAAATCCTATTATTCCTCTCCAACTAGGAACACCCATGATGAACATAAATGTGCACTCTTCCTTATACTTACCTGTTTGCTATCTTTGGCTGAGGATAAGGAATTGACTCTAGGCATGTTGACAATATCACAGCAAACTAAGAACATAGTTGTTGCACAAAGGAGTTATGGAGAAAGATGGCTTTCACTTCTTTTGATGCTTGAAATATCTGCACAGCACTTCAGTCTACAAATCCTTAATTGTGACTGTGTCCTTGCAGGGCCTTCCATCAATAAAATGCCCTCCTCACTGCCACTATCATGCATCTGTGCCCATGATGGTGCCATTTAGGATGTGACAATCCCTTCTTTTATAACCAACTAAAGCCACTTTTTATGTTTGCCCTCCGTTTCAAATATTATCCTTCCCGTTATTTCCAATTTTGCACCCTAACATCACCATCCAAACTGCCTTTTCTTTTCAGAAGTCCTTGTTAACTAAACATTATGCCTCATAAATCAAAAGAAATCTAGATGCCTAACCGTAGATAACATCCAAGGCAAATACCCTTTAAAGTACGCAACTTTAAAATATCAAAATGTTTTTCCTCATGGATCAACAAAGACTACATCTATGGCAAATACCCTTTAGAGTACCCAACTTAAATCAGTGAGTAACTACCTTAATTTCTAACTGCTGCATGTGCAATGACCTTGCTTCCACCTGACCATCAGCCTCAACTAAAATGCTATGAAGACTAGTTCTGATGTATAGTCTTTTATTAAACTAGCTTTGAAATCCTTGCTTTCTAAACATATCCTCCATGATTTGAATTTTAGATTAACATGAGCTTTTAGCCTTTTAAAAAAAAAAAAAGAAAAAAAAAAAGAGCTTTCAAAAGAAACACAGATGGCAGCTTAGAAAACTTATTTTTAAGTCCATATGTAAGAAAATTTATTTTTGAGCCTCCATAAGTCATGCCTATCCATATCTTGGAACTAAAAAGACATGGGAAAATTAAGGGGAGAAATAGGGGAAATTTACTAACAAATATCCATTGTTCTCTGGAGTCTAGACCAGTTCAAGAAAGTG
Source organism: Vitis riparia (assembly GCF_004353265.1). Classification (NCBI taxonomy): domain Eukaryota; kingdom Viridiplantae; phylum Streptophyta; class Magnoliopsida; order Vitales; family Vitaceae; genus Vitis; species Vitis riparia. Next base: position 2,019,908 of record NC_048432.1, on the reverse strand, counting down.
AGTGAACATATTGCCCTTTTCTAGTAAACAACATTACTGTTAGAATCTAATTTATATAGCTTCAAGTCAGAGAATATATTGGCTATAATATTTGGATGAACTAACTCCATAGGAAAACTGTATTATGTTTCCCCAACTGTCAGTGTGATAACCAAAATCCTTCTTCCGAGTAAGCATATAAATCTTTCTTCTGCTCATCACTTTACAAGGAATCATAGTTGAGCATCTCCATTCTGATGCCACAAGCCCAAGAATTTTGGTTGAGAGAGTTGAAGGTAAGTATTGAAAGTAAACATTTCTCATGAATCCATTTCTGATACTAGAAAGAACGGAAGAAAAGATTCAGATTCAATCCCAGCCAAGGCAAGGTTACAAAGTTCGACAACATCCCCAAAACTTCAGGATTAGTACAGATTTTCTAGTGGTACAGCCCACATGAATCCACCAGATCCAATCTTAAATATTTTTTTATTGGGTGTAGCAGCTGAGTAAAATAATGAAGCAAAGGATGCCTGGTCAACAACTAGACATTTTTAATTCTTATTATTTGGGCACACATAGTTTCTGGTCACTCTGCTCTATCTTGGGTCATACCTTTTATTAAATTATAGATCAGTAAGCATCCCCATTTCACAATGTGAACCCATGTTATTGTTCTCCATCCTCCTGTCCAGACCCTCAATTTCAAGCATAACAATATTACAGGTATGAGCATTGGCCTTGCGTGTAATCAAACCATATATTTTCTCTTATCCTATCCTATCCTCAATTTGTGCTATCTCTAATTTATTATTACTTAATTGTAACCTTTCTTCTGAGCTCATTTCAACATCTTCATCTCAATTGCACTTGGACATATTTGTTAGCTGCCAATATTTCCTGGGTTTAAGCTAATGGTGCCTTACAGATGTCTTCTAAAATTTCTCCTTAACTCGAGAAGTAAGTTCTGGCAAAACAATAAAACAAATGCACTTGATCAGTGCATTCATCATACCCTAGTTCCATGGGCAAGCATCCTCTTCAAACTTCAATCTCCTAGTCCTTATAGTTGATATAGATGAAAAATCAAACATGGTTTACCTCCTGGCTATCAATCTTCCTTGTTCTTTTGATCCTAATCATATTTGTCCTCGCTACATATATCCATTGATTTCTTAGGATTTACAATCTCATTAAATATCTCAGTCAACTGAATTTCAGTATTTTCCTTGATTTTGTATCCAATTTGCCCATTCCATTTTTAGTCAAAGACTAGCCCACAAACGAACACTAGATGAACCAGAAAATTTCCATGTTTAACTTTCTTTCTTTTAAGTGTTTTTCCCCTTCCTGGTGGGAAGTGAAGCAGCAAAGAAGGCTCCAATTTGATGCCTGCTTGCTGCAACACATGCAAATAAAACAGAATAGCAAAATACTGTGAAGAGAAAAAAAATCACCGGATTACTAGTTCTAGCCCTATATCAATATATTAATTAGAAATAAAATTCTCAAGATACTAATTATTGAAGCTATGTGAAAAGTAGATATAATCTTATGGGATTTGTCAAATGTCCAAATACTAGGTCTCTTGTATCAAAGTGGTGAGCAAACTTGTATCAAAACTCACCCCCTTGTCAGAAGTCATCAAAAAGTTATCTGATATCTAAGAAATTTTGGAGCACCTAAAATCGGTTCATATCATTAAAGAGTTTTGGTTTCCCAAATGAACTCAAAGTCCCGGATCATTGGTTGATAATCAAGGAGTAACCAGAGTCTTCAGAATGGCAAGCAGATTACATACAAATAAGAGCAATAGATGGGAATATATTGGAATCTAACAGTTCAAGATATGCACCTTCGTGATGCTTGTCGGGTGCGATGTGCTATGCTTGTTGCATTATACACATGGTTCTGCAAGTGAAAAAAAATAACAAACAAAAGGCAATCATGAAAATGATCAATAATAATAAGTAACACAACAAACTCTACCAAAATAAATATCATAGCATTAATTATTAAAATGTAACAAACTTGAAGAAGATATAGAAAACTCAATTTTAATTATTACTCAATAACAAAATCGGAGAAAAATACAAAATAATTAATTTCTGTAAAGATCAACATACTTAACATTCTGACATAAGAATTCATAAAAACCACTTGATGGATATACAATCAATGTTAATTACACTGGATAAAAGGTGTGACTAAATCCTAACCCTGAAAGTAGAAATAAAATAACTAAAAATCACCAAGGATTGCTTGCATATCAAATACTCAATCAAATTTCTTATTCAGTCCAATTGCTAATAAGTGGGCAACTAGCAGGTCTCTAAGAAGAAAATGATGGAAATAAAGGTCTAAACAGGAAAAAAAGATCCAATTATTTCTTTAGGTAAAAAAAATACCAAGCTTCAAAGTTAAAGGCATTATCTGGAAGTCTTACTAAACTGAAAAGAGTCAGATGACAAAGTAATCCCATGTATGATACTAATGATGATTATAATGGTTTTCATTATGCAAACTAGGCAATTAATGTGTTAATAGATAAAAGTTGCAAGGCTAGGACCATGGCATGGGCCATTTAACAGTCCTTAATCATCTGTGCTTTTTGACATGGCAGAACATATGAGGGAGATGACTGAATTCACTTAAAAAAGAAAAAAAAAAAAAAAGGAACAAGAATACTGTTTGAGTAGTTAAAAGATACATTAAAGGAAAAAAATGAGGGGTCTGCATCATGGTATCACTGACAAAGGAATGGCCAAGACTGCTTGCCGACCTAGGGAGGCAATAAAACAACTAGCACTCACTTGAAAATGATTGAATGAAATGTATAAAATCTATAAATCATATTTTAGTTCAAGAAAAACTTTGTTTCATGAATCTATAATATTTCCAAATTCTGCAGTATTTTAGCAAATTATATGCCTATGCCAAGCATATTATCATATTTGAGTTAGGCAGTAAACAAGGACATGTTATGACCAGAATATCGTTAAGATGCATTTATTTGGGCACATGAGCAGTTAATATTCTGCATCACAACCAAGAGCTTGTTAATTCTATCTGAGCTTAACTACCATAAAAATCTAGTGTGATGAGAAGGGGAAAAAAAGCAAAGACCAACAATGACGACAAATATCACAAAAACCCCTTTTAAAAAAAAATGAAAAGGAAAAAAGAAAACTACTAGAAAACCAGGTTTATGGAACTCCAGACATTGGAAAAAACACTTGACGACTTTACTATTCAAAATTTCATCACGAATCACACAGCATAAGGGGTAACACAGCTGCTTGCCTCTCCATTTGTTAGCCAGCTTTTGAAGAGTTCCTCACTATCTGTACGAAAGCTCTGACTGAGATTCTTAAATCCCAACATCTCCATGGTTGGAATTGGCATTCCAATTGAGCTCTCCATCAAGGATTTCAGAAACAACTCCTCACTCGTGTTCCTATAGAAGTCCGAGTAGCCCCTTCCCTCCATCTCCATGACACTCTTTTCGCCTTCACTCCTCTGAACCGTCTGAGAATGAAATGAATTCAAATTTTGCTGACTACTTCCTGGTTTTAAAAAAGAATCATCTACTGAACTCTCTTTGTTTCCATCCTTGACCATAGTATCCAATTATCCACCCTTTCCCAAAAGCAGTAAACGAAAGACCACCCTAGCAAACAACTAAGCCACACTGCCTAGCATAACCAACTCTCAAAACCACAAGTTTTATACAAGAATTCTCTAAACTAGCTATGGAAACAATATCAATTACCACAAACTCCAGTCATAAACCGCAATTTCCGGCAAGAACTGCCCCACCAAGAAAGCGAAATTTGCAGGGTCTCACTCTCCAATCAATTAGAAAAGGACTACCAAAATAACTAGAATTTAGATGACAACTGCACCGAAGAAAAACCCAAAACTGCACCAATACAAGCAAAGGCAGAAGAGAATACTTTGCAGATGCCAACCTGAATTCAAACCTAACAAGGAAACTTCCTCTATACTGAGATCATACTTGAAAAGCTAGAAAAAATTATTTTTCTATTGGAATTTTTTACAAACAAATGGTGGGCGACAATTAAAAAATAGCAAAACGTAGGGATCCTCTCATTCGGTTTTCTTAAGATTCCTTCACACCACAAACTGTCTTCTTCTAACTTTTTCTTGTCTCATTCATTCAACTTCAACGGTTAAAAAACGCGGGAAAGTTGAAGTAAATAACAAAATTTTCATAATCCCATTTGGAGGAAAAGAAAGAAAAATCTGTGGAAATATTCAAGGCATGTATGTGTATATATATACAATTGGACAAGAAGATAAGAATTTCTATACCCATTTGAGGAAAAACAAAATTTCATGCATGCATTCAAGTTATATACAGTGTGAAGATAAAAATTTACATACCCAATTGAAGGGAAAGGAAGTGGAAGCATTCAAGGAGCGTATGTATATATTATATGTAAAATAAAATATAATATAGAGAAGTTAGGAGGCTTGACCAGAGGAGAGATGGCCTGACGGCAGCCATGAAAATGACCTTTCCTTTTCGCTATTTAAATAAGGTGGCCGCTGGGAGGGCGTTTTCAATGGGGTGGGGTCAAAATTGTGGACAAATTTTTTTTATTCATTTTCTACATATTTTTTCTTCTTTTTCACACTTCCCAATTCTATTGATGAAATTCTTAGTAAGTTTCTTTTGATTCTTAGAGTTTAAGGCTACGATGGATTCCAAGAAATTTGAGAGAAAATGGGAGGGTAGAAGAAAAGAAAAAAAAAAATTTATATGACACTTCAAGATTTTTTTTAATAAAAATTAAATAATTTAAAAATTACATAAATGTTTAATTAATTTGAATTATATTTTATTTTCATTTATATTTTTCATAGTGAAAGCAATAATGACATTTTATAAAATATATTTTAAAAATCAAACATCATCTAAAAGAAAGTTAAAAAAAAAAAAATTAAATACACAAAAATTTATGGTTACAGTAATGTATTGTGTGTAATTCTCATCGATGTCATTATTTTGTAAATTTTTTGTTTTAAGTTTGTACATTTGTGTAAACATACCGTTTTGTAATTTAATCCTCCTATTATTTAGTATCTTGTTCTCATCTCATTGTATCTAATATGATATTTTTATACCATCGTTCAAATATTCATATTTCATTATACATTTAAATTAGGGATGATAACAGGCCAAGTTCAAGATAGGGCGATTTCATTCAAACCCCACCTTGTTTATTCAAAATAATTTTTATCCTTATTCTATTAAAAAAAAAAATTAAACAAGAGGGCAAGGTAGAGCGAGTATGCGAATTTTCCATACCTACCCCCGTCTTGCTCGTTTAACTTTTTTTTTTGAGAATTTTTAAAATTTTAAAAAATTATATTTTAATTTTTTTAAAAAAATATTTTTAAATTTTTTTAATTTTATTAAATAAATATATTTTATAAATAATTATAATATTATAATTTTTATAATTTATTTTGTTGAAAAGTATTTATTATTATTATTTATTAAAAATAAGAAAATAAAAATTAAATTAAATTAATTTTTAAAATTAATTATATATATGATTGAGATGTGATAAGGTGGGATAGGGTGGGACAAGACTATACCCAAACCCACTCGTCCCATTAGGGACGGGGCAGGTATTGAAAGAAAAATCGATCCCTAATTTGAATAACCAAGATTTAAAATTTGAAATAAGATACAATTGACATAACACATTTTTCCAATTCATCTTTACATTTTTTTTTTCTTTGTTTTCATGCTTTTCCGCACCACTTATTGAATTATTATGAGTTGTGGTTAAAGGAAAATAATAAATAAATTTAAATGAACAAAAATTTACTGATAGAGTAAACTAGAAGCAAAAATAATTTTTAATTCTGTTTTTACTTTTTTAACTATTAAACACGTTTGGTAATTTTATTTTCTACTTTTAAAACATAAATAAAAACAAAAATACATTTCATAATTATATAACAATAAGTATGAACAAAAAACTTTTTTGTTGATTTATCAAGATATTTTTGTGAGTTTTGGCAATTCCTTAATTTCCTTAGCTTTATGTAAATTGCATTTTAGTTACGGATATTTGGTAAATTTTAATATTTATTATTTAATGATTTAAGTTAACTTTAAGTTAAATTATATTTAAGTTGTTGATTTTAAAAATATACTACTTAATTCTTACTTTAAATATTAACATTGTTTGATAAAATTAAATTAAAATTTATTCTAAGCCATCAAATTGACATATTTATCATCATAAATTATAATTAGGGTAAATGAGATCGAATGTCAATGAAGATCGTGGAGTAACAAAAAAGATTGTAAAGATGATTTACTTATTAGTTAAGATTATTTTTTACTTTAAGTCAAATCATTAAGTTATTCTATCAAATATATGTAATTTACTTAATAATTTAAATTAAGTTATTAAGTCACTTTAAGTTATTAAGTTAGTTTGCCAAATATCCATTTATTCTAAGAAAATTTGAGACAGAGAATGATGAGAACAAAAGAGAAGAGAAAAATATGAGAAAGATAGAGTGAAAGAAAAGAAAAATAAGTTTAATCTTAAAAATTTGTTTTTAATATATTTCATTAAAATTCATTTTTTCTCTTGATTTTTAAAATTAATTTTCATTATATTTGATTTTTTTTATCAAATATTTTAGATTCAATTATAATTTTACATGGAGAAGTTTACAAAACAAAATAATTTACATTTTGATTTTTTTTGCTCATCATATAATGAAATTTAAATTAATACTTAAACACTACTATGTAGTTAGACCTTGGACGCTTACATTTCAATTTAAAAAAATTTAATATTAATTTAAATTTTATTAAGTATTCCCTTCTACTTGTCTCCACTTTTTGACCATTTTTCAAAACCTCAAGTTGATGTTTAGCACAAAAAACTTAAGATTGAAATTTTGAAACAAATTTTTTTAAATGCTTAATTTTTAAAAATGCAAAAATTTATTATGTTTAGTGAAATTTAGATAACAAAATTGTCCTTATGATAATAATAATAATAATAAAAAGACCTCGGACCTTGCCTTAATTATATATAAAATTAAATTTAAACTAGTTATATTTTTTTCTATATTAATATATGTAAAATAAAAAAAATCAAACTAAATAAGTTATAAAATTTAATCATATAAGGAAGGGATAGGGTAATTACGAAAAAATTTCATATCCACTCCACCCCGCATTTAAATTTTTATTGGTATATAACTGAGAATAATTTTATATAAACAATGTGAATAAGGGTGACTTATCTCGCCTTATTGTCATCCCTAATTAATAATGTTGGCAAGAAATAAAATTATGATATCTTATAAGGTGATAGGGATGATGCTTTAAGGTCACATTTATATGCTATAATAAGAAAATGAAAAGGAGAAATCAATTTCATTCCTATTAATTCATTATTGTATTTGGATTGTTTTGTAGAATGTGAATAGGAATAATAATAAAAAAAAAACTTTCTCATAAAGTTTTTGATTCCTCTCTGCAGGTTGTAATTTACGTCTATTCTCATTCTATTTTCATTTTTATTTTATTTCAACATACTAAATACACCATAATTGTGAGGGAGTACGCTACTTTTGAATTATCAAAATTCCGAAGATCAACCGAAAATTATTATCTTTCATAGTACTTATAATTTATGAAAGATTTGCAAAACCATTATTGATCATGGAAGTTGTGAAAATTGATGTCTTAAGTATCTATAAGCTCTAGGACAAGAGAAGCATCCCATCCAAAGCCATACAAATTAGCATGGTAATGAGATAACAATCATACAACATTGTCTTCTTTTTCCTTTGAAAATAAATTCCATAATTATGCATGGTGGGTGTAGTTGAAATGGATGCATGCCATGTATACTATTTGGGCAACCTTGGCAATTTGATAGAGAATTTGAGGATAGTTTTGAAATGTTTTTAGTGAAAGTATTTTCTTTGAAAATATTTTTTGGAAAATCACTTATCAAGTATTTCTCTAAAAAATATTACAAGTGGTTTTTCAACACTATAAATGATTTTGCAGATTTTTAAAAATGTTTCCTGAATTTTACTAAATATATAATTTTTTATTAAAAATATTTTTTAGGCTAAAAATACTTCCTAGAATCACTACCAAATGGAATTTTAATGCACCATGGAAGAAAGACTCTTAGCTGATTCCCAAAATTTTGAGAAAAAGAAAATGTTGAGGAAAAATAAAAGGGAAAAAAGAGGGAAAAAAAAATTAAAGATAGATTTCAAATCAATAAATCATTTTTATTTTCTATTTTAAACTCATTCATTTTATTTTATTTCTTCTATATAAAAAATGAAATAATTTAAATATATATAAGTTTTTAACTAATTTTGTTTATGTTTTATTTTATTTTTTTGTATTTTTTATGCTAAAATTAAATATGGGAATTTTTTTTTTTAACTTGCATCTTTTGAGAACCAATGATAACAATACTCGTTTTGAAAAAATAATATGAAAATACTTTGTGAAATAAGATTGGGAAGTTTAAGTTGAAGTCATTTTAAAAGTAACATATCAAACACTTACGAGTGTGTTTGTTAATAATTTCAGGAAGTATATTCTTTCTAACACTTAAAATTTTTATCTTTCAAGTATTAGAAAAACTAGAAACGTTTCTTAAAATCACTGTCAAACATACCCTTATTTTAAGAAAATAATAAAATATTGTTTTAAAAAATAAGCAAGTAAAAAATAAATCTAACTTTTAGTGGCATCTAGGAGAGAGAGAAAATTATACTAATCTTAGTATAAAGATGGTGCATAAAAATAATTAATGAATTAATCATAGGTTTTGCCACTTGATACGTATATTTATAGGAGGTGATGTCACTAATGACCATGTTAATTAGTGACAAAAATAACATGACAAGCTTAAGCGATGACCTAATCACATACCAATTTTTTCATTAACAAATTCAAATATCATATTTAAAATGAGGTATCTTTGACTTGCAATTTGTTAGTAAGTGACGACATGATGTCAAATACTTTATTTTAAGTTTTAGAAATCATCGATACAATGTTTTGTGAAAATTACTATAATTTCAAAAGAAAAAAAAGATCGTTATTCTTAGAAAATATTAATGCAATTAAGATGTGGGATTATGAAAAAGAGACGTTATCGAGAAATATAATATTACTTATCATTTTACACCATATTAAATTTAGGGTTATCTATGAACTTGAGACACTACAAATTGGGGTTTGTTTGTACAAACCATGGCTTGGGAATTAGAGGTCTCGGGTTTAACTTTATTTAAAATTTACTCGATCGAATTTATTAAACCCTATACTCATTATATAGAAAAATGGTAACATTATTGTTAAAATACGAGCATTAAACATATATTTAAAGTCTATGTTTCGAAGGGTGATGATAAGATGAGACCATACAAAAAATACAAGCAACATGGATTAACTTAATATTATCGATCAAGTACTCAAAATTAAGTATCAAGTCAAACCCTAAAACGGCATAATTCCGAGGAATATCTAGGGTTTGTAATTGATTAAACAAGTTTAAATGTCGATATTTGTTTAATTAAAGTTTATAATGATGGAGATGTGTGTGGAGCCAGCTCTAACCTACTTTGAAAATGATGAGAGAATCAAGAGTGTTTATATATTCATAGTGACTTCTCTAATTAACTTTGTTTAATTATTGTTTTACCGAAGCTTGGTTTCTTCCCCTTAATCTATAGATGATAATGGCTTCATTTATGCTTTTTAATATTAAATTTTTATCTTATCAATAATTCAAAGGGTATGATGGCTTCACTATCAATGAATTTGGGGAAGGGCTTGATTGACACATACCATTTGAATAATATTATTTATTCTAACTTTTGTTTAAAAAATAATAATAAAAATAAAAAAATAAAAAATATCCACAGCCCCTTTTTTTTGTTTTGGTTTTTAAATTAAGAATTTGGTAAAGAAATTTTAAAAAAAATTTTTAAAAAAAAATTCTAATTACTAAACCTCTATTTGGAGCACAAAAATATTTTATCTAAAAGAAAATATATTTATATCTTGTTTGATAATTGTTTTTTAAAACAGTTTTTTGTTATACAAAACAAAAACATAGGATAATATGTGTGATAATTAACAAATAGAAATAGTTTTATATTCTTATCAACAAAAAATCTTTTTAAGTTGTTTTCAGTCATTTTTCATGGACTTTTAAAAAATAATTATATAAAATAAAAAATAAGAAAAAATATATAATTAAAATTTTATCCATTCTTGAATTATTTAATCTTTATATAGAAGAGAAAAAAAAAATAATGAGTTTGAAATAACATATAAAATATTTTTATTGATTTTAAATGAATATTTTTTTGGTGTTTTTCACTTTTTCTCTTCATTTTTTTTCCTTCGCACTTTCTCTCACATTTTCCGAAACCAAACATGGCCTAAAAATTAGTTGAAAACTTAAACATTTTTAGATTTTGTATTATTTATATGGAAATAAGAGATTAATAAATTTGAAGAGCCATTTCATAAAAAAATTATTGAGTTTAAATTTTTTTTTTTAATTTCGATTTTTTTTTTTTTCTTTTTGATTTGAAAATTTAAAAATATAATACAAACTCAGAATCATCTTACACAACAGGCTACAGCCAACAAAACCCAGAGCCTTTTCACCCGCTCCGCCACTCCAAAAAAAGGATGATGAAATCCTGACATCTAGTTTAATATTTCCAACCTCAGCAGGGTAAGATTAACAACAAAATTCATATCCAAGACACGTATTCCTGCTGAGAATCACCCATCTACAAGGTCCAGAAGGCACCTCCAGCCTGGAAAACTAAAAAGCTCCAACTCCTCAGCTTCCCAGTACTAGAGATTTTCCCAGAAAATTGGCTGGACCTTCTCAAGAGACGATGGGTATCCATAAAAACCTGTTTGTTTGTTTTCAGATCATTACTCTTCACAACAGCTTTGAAAATAGGATATTTTCTTAGCTGATGTAAACAGAGTTGGCAGAATAATCACCTGGGTTACTCTGCTTGAGTGCCTGGGAAATTGGCGTTGAGAAATCGCCTATGAGAAACAAAGAAAGTTCAAGAGCAACAGTGAAAGGCCGAACATGAAATATTCAAAGAGTTTGTTGCAACATACAAATATGCCCTCAAAGGAAGCTTATAAATCTACTTATAGAAAACGGAGCATTAGATATGCTTTCATGTTCAGACAAAATCCAGTTTTTAGCGTTTAAGCTACCATACTGTCACATCTACTACTGCTGCACCCATTGATATTAGGTCAGGTTTTGCCCAGCTCAGTTTGGTAATACGTGTGTATGTACTGATCTAACAGCATCAAGTGTGGAAAAAGGGCCAGGACATTTGGGTGTTGAAGGACAAGTTGTACAACATGATGAGCAGTTGCAAGCAGATGCGGATACAGATACACTTAAACAGTCCACCTAAGATCTTTGAACATAGAAGAGGTTATGCAAAGAATATTAGAGGCCCTTTTCAGTTGGATAAAGAAGTAAAACCACTAGTTTTCATAGTTTGTTTTTGCAAAATGATTATGATTCTTCTCAGCTCTGCTATGTCATTCCCAACTCCTAGAAGGCATTGTCAAGAAATTTGGTTCTATGAAAAATCTGGCTCCTACTATTGAGGGAAGAGAATGCGGTGTTCAGATTGGTTTTCCAGTCCCAGATTATGTACGTAGACTGAATCAGATCACAAAGAAGATTGATATGTACCAAGCTATTGGCGAACTGGTCCACCAAAGACGAGGAAAAAGAATCACTTGAGACTGAAAAGTGAAAACTATCATTAAATATGAAGATTCATAAGCTGCTGAGCCTGCTTGAGATGGGTTCATGGCCTAGATTAATGAGCAGTGCTGCATGGAGCAATAAATCAGAGAATCATAAACTATAGAAGCATAGATCTTCACTTGGGGCGATTAATCTCTTCAGAGGGTTACTGGTCAAGTTGGTGGCCCCTTACCTACCAGCCATACCAGGTCACAGTTTTGGGATCCAGCAATGGAGGAGGCTTCTAGTAATTTTGATGGGTGGAAGGAAGATGACCTATCTTCAGAGGGAAGGACCGCATTGATTCGGGTCTATTAAAGCATATATTAGCTTGTTTGTACAAACCGCTTGGGAATTAGAGGTGTCGGGTTTAACTTTATTTAAAATTTACTCGACCGAATTTATTAAACCCTATACTCATTATATAGAAAAATGGAAACATTATTGTTAAAATACGAGCATTAAACATATATTTGAAGTCTATGTTTCGAAGGATGATGATAAGATGAGACAATGCAAAAAATACAAGCAACATGAATTAACTTAAAATTATCAATCTCATCAATGTTAAGTACTCAAAATTATCAAGTCAAACCCTAAAACGGCATAATTTCGAGGAATATCTAGGGTTTGTATTTGACTAAACAAGTTTAAATGTCGACATTTGTTTAATTAAAGTTTATAATGATGGAGATGTGTGTGGAGCCGGCTCTAGCCTACTTTGGAAATGATGAGAGAATCAAGAGTGTTTATATATTCATAGTGACATCTCTAATTAACTTAGTTTAATTATTGTTTTACCAAAGCTTGGTTTCTTCCCCTTAATCTATAGATGCTAATGGCTTCATTTGTGCTTTTTAATATTAAATTTTTATCTTATGGAAAAATTCAAAATTCTTCAATAATTCAAAGGGTATGATGGCTTCACTATCAATGAATTTTGGGGAGGTCTTGATTGACACATACCATTTGAATAATATTCTTTATTCTAACTTTTGTAAATAATAATAATAATAATAATAAATAATAAAAAATAAAAATATTCACAACCCCTTTTTTTGTTTTGGTTTTTAAATTAAGAATTTAGTAAAGAAATTTTAAAAATAATTTAAAAAAAATCTAATTACTAAACCTCTATTTGGAGCACAAAAATATTGTATCTAAAAGAAAGTATATTTATATCTTGTTTGATAATTTTTAAAAAAAATAATTTTCTATTATACAAAACAAAAACATAAGATGATACGTGTGATAATTAGAAAATAGAAATGGTTTTATATTCTTATCAACAAAAAATATTTTTTTAAGTTGTTTTCAGTCATTTTTCATGGACTTTTAAAAAATAATTATAATATATATATATAATTAAAATTAGTTAAAAATTTATACATCTAAGAATGATTTAATCTTTATATAAAAGAGAAAAAAAAAATAAGAAAAATGGGTTTGAAATAACATATAAAATAATATATTAATTTTAAATTCATTTTTTAGTTTTTTCACTTTTTCTCTCTATTTTCTTTTCCTTGCACTTTCCTTCACATTTTCCGGAAACCAAACATGGCCTAAAAATTAGTTGAAAACTTAAACATTTTTAGATTTGTATTATTTATATGGAAAGAAGAGATTAATAAATTTGAAGAACCATTTCATAAAAATTTATTGAGTTTAATTTTTTTTTTTTTAAATTTCGATTTTTATTTTTTCTTTTTGATTTGAAAATTTAAAAATATAAAACAAACTCAGAATCATCTTACACTACAGGCAACGGCAAAAAAAACCCAGAGCCTTTTCACCCTCTCTGCCACTCCACAAAAAAGATGATGAAATCCTGACGTCTAGTTTAATATTTCTAACCTCAGCAGGGTAAGATTAACAACAAAATTCATGTCCAAGACACGTATTCCTGCTGAGAATCACCCATCTACAAGGTCCAGAAGGCACCTCCAGCCTGGAAAACTAAAAAGCTCCAACTCCTCAGCTTCCCAGTACTAGAGATTTTCCCAGAAAATTGGCTGGACCTCTCAAGAGACGATGGGTATCCATAAAAACCTGTTTGTTTGTTTTCAGATCATTACTCTTCACAACAACTTTGAAAATAGGATATTTTCTTAGCTGATGTAAACAGAGTTGGCAGAATAATCACCTGGGTTACTCTGCTTGAGTGCCTGGGAAATTGGCATCGAACGGCTTGCCTTGGAGATGCTTGTGGAGTGAGCCATGGAATATTTGTCTAGCCCATCAAGCCTGAAAGATAAAGTGTCCATGGAAACAGAAAGTTACCAGAAAAGGAGAGAGCAAAGTAATCAATAAAAACCCAATCCAATATCTTCAGTCCAGTATGAATGTAGTACTGAATACAAGTTCAAATGTAACATGGAATATAATGGAGCCACATAGTTCTGTTAAAAAATCCCAAATGCTCCCTCAATTAACATTTACAAAACAAGCAACAAAACAAAGGTACAAATCGCCTATGAGAAACAAAGAAAGTTCAAGAGCAACAGTGAAAGGCCGAACATGAAATATTCAAAGAGTTTGTTGCAACATACAAATATGCCCTCAAAGGAAGCTTATAAATCTACTTATAGAAAACGGAGCATTAGATATGCTTTCATGTTCAGACAAAATCAAGTTTTTAGCACTTAAGCTACCATACTGTCACATCTACTACTGCTGCACCCATTGATATTAGGTCAGGTTTTGCCCAGCTCAGTTTGGTAATACGTGTGTATGTACTGATCTAACAGCATCAAGTGTGGAAAAAGGGCCAGGACATTTGGGTGTTGAAGGACAAGTTGTACAACATGATGAGCAGTTGCAAGCAGATGCAGATACAGATACACTTAAGCAGTCCACCTAAGATCTTTGAACATGGAAGAGGTTATGCAAAGAATATTAGAGGCCCTTTTCAGTTGGATAAATAAGTAAAACCACTAGTTTTCATAGTTTATTTTTGCAAAATGATTATGATTCTTCTCAGCTCTGCTATGTCATTTCCAACTCCTAGAAGGCATTGTCAAGAAATTTGGTTCTATGAAAAATCTGGCTCCTACTATTGAGGGAAGAGAATGCAGTGTTCAGATTGGTTTTCCAGTCCCAGATTATAAAGGTAGACTGAATCAGATCACAAAGAAGATTGATATGTACCAAGCTATTGGCGAACTAGTCCACCAAAGACAAGGAAAAAGAATCACTTGAGACTGAAAAGTGAAAACTATCATTAAATATGAAGATTAATAAGCTGCTGAGCCTGCTTGAGATGGGTTCATGGCCTAGATTAACAAGCAGTGCTGCATGGAGCAATAAATCAGAGTATCATAAACTATAGAATCAAAACAGGCGTGACAAGAAGCATAGATCTTCACTTGGGGAGATTAATCTCTTCAGAGGGTTACTGGTCAAGTTGGTGGCCCCTTACCTACCAGCCATACCAGGTCACAGTGTTGGGATCCAGCAATGGAGGAGGCTTCTAGTAATTTTGATGGGTGGAAGGAAGATGACCTATCCGCAGAGGGAAGGATCACATTGATTCGGGTCTATTAAAGCATATATTAGCTTATTATTACTATTACCCTACCAGTGGGATAGATTCCAGAATGGAGAAATTCAAAAGGATTTCCTGTGGCTCATGACAGTGAGGGTCAGAAAGAACACTAGATTGGGTAGAATCAGATTTGTAGGACCAAAGCTCAGGGAATCCAGCCTTAAGTTGACTCTCTAAGAGGAATAGAGCCTTCATCTACAAGTGGTTATGAAGGTTGACAAGAAAGAAATTCCATATGGCATCAGGTGACTATGAGCATCTATGATTCACATGGTAACAGATGTGATATCAACTGTGTGATCAGGAATCCACATAGGTGTTCTTGGAAAACCATATTTCTTGTTATCAGGAATGACTAGTTTTGTTTCATGGATGGTGATGGATGACATATCCAATTTTAGGGGGACCTATGGTAGGGGAACTAGCCATTCTGCAACCCCTATCTTCATCTCCACATCATGTCTAGATCGAAAGGTTTCTTCATTGCAAGCTTTTATTCCACTTACAAGTACCATACATGGAATTTTGATGACTTATCTTTCCTTTCACTGTCTCTTCATGATTGGGATAGCCGACCCAAAGCCAAGGAACTTGGCTTGGGTGTGGGTCTTTTGTCAAAATGGAAGGGCATTATGCTATACATCTGATGAGAGACTGGGCATTATGTTAAAGAGGTCCATTTTCACTCAAATCTTTCTTCAATCCACTTTCAAGAAACGATTATTCTATTTCCTTCCCTGAAGCCAAGTTCATTCAATCAACTAAGACTCTTCCAGAAATAAGTGCCTTCATTTGGCCAACTTAGAAAGCTCTACCAAGCTATGAACCTGACTGTTGCTTTGTGTGCTTGGTAAGCTGGGTGTCTTTTCCTTCCTCTGCCCCTTTGTACTGGAGTATGGCAGAGACTATTCTTTAATCAGGTTGCTCCAACACCAATAGAAACTAGTTGGTTATATCATTTCAGGAGTTCAGCTGAACTTTATAGGCATTATGGGCCAGAGCCGTCACAACCACATTATGAGCTATCTGTCTCGAGAAATTACAAGATTTTGAGGTCAGAAGGAGATCAGCTTTTGACCTGGGGAAGAACACATGTTATTACCAGACACTTTGGAATCTAGGGTTATCCAAGAAGCACCTATGGAAGTTAAGCTTGAGGTTTTTTTTGGCAGGCGAACCCACATAATCTGACAACCTACCCCCTCCAGTGACTGTTATAGCACTCACATTCAACAAGTTAATACTGACAGGCACCCTGGAAAACTCCTTACTTATTGACATCCAAATTCTAGACAAATGAATACTGGTGAATGATAAGCTCTTAAAAGACGATAGAGAGAGAATCATCAGGTCATTCTCAACTCTAGTTGGGTTCAAGCTGGCCAGTGAGGCTGAGATTCTAGCTTACAAAAAAGCCTAAAGAGACAAAGCTGATGAGTTCCTTCAACATCAGGTGAAGAGGGATAACCAACAACTCATCATTGGTGTCCCAGGAGAGAAGAAGGCCATGGAAATATGATCCATGAACAAAAAGGATTTTAAATCTTCCTAGTAATATGGGTTGATTTTAAAAGAGGAATTCCCACTTCCATTCTTTTTGTTGGGAATGTCTTTCCCTTGAAATCCAATTGGATCCTCCATTTCGTCTATCTTTTTCTCATACATTCTCCAAATTTGAAGGACATCTCATCCTTCCCTGTAGTTGAGTCCTTCTATAGATAATAGAAAGAATACTAGAATAATCCCCTATGCATTAAATCAGGCATTCCTGTCCAAGCAATCTTTATCAAACTGTTTTTCCTTTATATCCTTTTCACATTTTTCACGTGTGTCCTCACTCGATGGCAGGATTTGCTTTTTTATTTGTGAAAAATTGATTTTTGAAAATTTGGAGTTGCCACTTATTTTTGTTTATTTTTAAAGGGAAAACAAAATAAGAAATAAAACTCTAAGTGTGACTCCTTAAAAGGAAAAGTAGGTCTATGAAAAACCGATTATGGGTTCAAGGGTCAAGTTACCTATCGGGAAGATAGAGTGATGAACCGTAGCACCCCTCTAAGCCCTAAAATTAGGTCTCTACTAATCAAGATAAGGTAAGTATGACAATTAATTAAGAAATCAATGGATACCAAGGTGATCATAAGATATATCATATAGCTAAACAACATAATAATGGAGAATGAATAAACAAGATGGAGGTAGGAACGTACCTTAGCAACGAACGAAAGCGCTTTCACGGAAACAAGGTTAGTGGATGATAATAAGCATAAAACATCTCATATATCATAATGGAAAGGCAAAGTCAATTAATATCAATAAGTACAAGGCATTTAGGATCAATAATAAGAGGAGAATATCATGTATGTTAGGCCCCACCACTGCCCAATTTTTTTGGCATGAATTTATTCTATAAATTCCATCTTCCAAATGATCATGGAAGAAGGATCATAGGAATCTGAATGAAATTCCATTATTTTTTGGAATTATAGAATTTATTCATGTTTATTATAAAATCAAGAAAAATCAAGAAAAAAAAAATGCACGCCAGAAGGAAATTTGGTGGCAAACAATTTATCAAAACTGGATTTTGGAGATCAAAAAAATTCTGAGGAATTAAAAGGGTAAGGAAATAAGTTGATTGAAAACAGGATTTAAAATCAAATTTAAAGCATGCAAAAAGGGGCATTATAAAACCAAGAAACTGCATGATTGGCAAAGGGACACATGTGCTTGAAAATGGCACACCAAGGTGGCCTTGCAAAGATGGGGAAGCGAGGTTATGGAATAAGATCTGAGAAGAACAAATTTGTCCGTTGAACATGCAGGGATTACATACACCACCTGATTATTTTCTCTTCCCTCCAAACCTTGGCTACTTCAAGACAATCCATCAATTGAACCAACTTTGACACCACTTGCTTCCAATAGTGACTGCAACCTACCCCAAAGTTGTACTTGTATGCAGACTCCAATAAAAAGGTGTACCCTCTCAAAGTAGTTTTCTCAAGATATACAGTCACCAACTTTGGCAGATACAGGAGAATTTTGAAGACATTGTTGAGGATGAGTTTGTTTAGGTTCCACTGCTACTCTGTATGTCGGAGGCAAATTGATGCCTTGGAGAGCCATCCAATCAATTTCCTTGTCCCATCTTTTCCAGTCCCACCGAGCAAAAGTATAGCTAGATGTAACATGCATTCTGGTAATGGTTCCAAGGAATAGGTCTCTGAATCAAGATATCATGAATATGGGGGAAAGAGCCTGAGTCAGGCACTGAAAGTAGTTGTGCATCACCACTTTTATCCCAAGATAAATGTGAACCACACCTAAAGAGGGGAGCATGTGCATGAGAGATAGCATTGGAGGGTTGTCATGCATTCCCAAAGTCCTGCTCTTCTTCCTTCTCTCATGCCCCCCAAATCACCATATTCTGAGTCCCAAATCCACTGGTTCAATCAAACTGGACTGGGAAACATGACAAGAACCAGACCAGCAATGGGAAAATTCTGCTTGAGGTTCAAGATGTTCCATATGACTTTTCCAAAATTTCAATGCCATTTTGCCCCTCCTGACACCTGAACCAATCCAATTTAACCAAACCTTTGCAGCCAAAAAAGTCAATCCATCTCCATCCAAATTAGCGTTCAAACTGTCAGTTGCAGTTTCCTTGTCAGGAACATTGATTGCATTAGATTCTGACTCATTTCATGACCACAGGCCAGCACTAGTTATCTTAATTTGCATGAGCTGGGCTTCTGTTGTTTCAACTCTAGAGAACTCACTGGAACAATCAGGCTGTTGGACGTAATTGGTGTGCATAACAACGAGAATACAAAAAGAGTGATGGCCACAAAGGGGTAAATGTACTTGAGAGAAGCTCTGACTATGGGAGTCAGTATTTGGGAGAAGCGCTCTTGAATCCTAATGAAGGTCTGTTCTGGATCCATCCCTGCCTCTCTCTGTCAAATGAAGATAATCTGTCCAGGATTTGGATGCAAGGCCATGTTTAAGAGACTTATGCAGAATATTTATCCATAGCTCCCCACCAGAAACTTCTGCATACGGCATCTTCCCGGTGTGAACTATCGTCTTGGGTCCATGAAATGATTCCAAACATGTGTTACTTCTCCAAAGCAAAGAGAACTTCTGCCACATGAAACCTGGCAGCATTCTCTGAGAAATATTTCCTTGGTTGTCTCTGTCTAGTGTGTGCAAATCACCTCCATGGGGCTGAACTCCATCACCAAGAAAGAGAATTCTCTGTCTCAAAATATGTATACCAGGTAGGTGGAAATGAATGATGCAAGGGTTGCAATATCTCTCTCTCAGCCCATATTTTCATCATTGCAAAACTAACATCTTTCTGCCATCTCCTGTGTACCTTCAAGAACTAATAACCAATCTTTTAATTCTCTGGACACATCTGCATCATCAGGCTTTCCCAAATTCAAGAAACCATTGGTTTCCCCATCTTCGGAACTTCCATCCTCTTCCAGATCATCCTCAAGAAGAGGTGACCATTACCACGACCTTCTTCTTCAGTTCCATTGAATCCAGATAAACCCGTCTTCAACTTTGCTTTTCTGCAACAATTTCCATGCCCCTTTTCCTTGCAAGAGAGAGTGCAGTTTCCATGGGTTTGTATGGAGTTCTGCAGAGCATCATTTAGTGGGTTCACGGTGGTTCCAAACACACCATCATAATCAAACCCGTTGCAGAGCTCCTCATGCATTTTGGTCTTGTCCATCCTCACACCATAGACTACTCCTTGATTCAGATCGATGACTCTTACCTCCCAAGCCTTGCAAGTAAAGGCTGTGTTGTTCAAATCATGGACCCTGCTCCGATGATAGAAATAACTGGCTTGTTTGGGATAAGGCTAAGTATCTGTTCTCCCATTGTGCAAGCTTCACTAGATGACACTGCTCTCTGAACTCTTTGATAGCAAAAGATCATTGAGTGTTCCAATCACATTATTGTGCTGAGTAAACACAGCTCTTGACCAATCAATCATGGAGTATGGGGCAGACCTCTAGCACTTCCACTTGGCCTACTGCTGATGGAACAACTTTCTGTTGGTTTTCATTTTTCTTTGAATTCAGGAACTGACTCCACATCTTCTAGATGCTCTCAATGCATGCAAACATCGAGATTCATGCAAGTATGGCTTCCACGGAAGAGTGCTTCAGAGTAAAAGGATCCAGTAGAGTGATACAGTTACTAACTTTGATGCAAATCACAAGAGGATGAATACTTCCAGCCGCAAATTCTCTAAGGAGAAAGACCAGATCCTCACGAGGCCTACTGTTCATTTTATGCTTCTCAATAGACCAACCTGCTGCAATAAGCATATGATTGATATGGTCATGAAGAAGAGGACGAGGATCCTTCAGAGATTCTACACTTATTGCAGCAGGAGACTTGGAGATGCATTGGGAAGAGAAGTCAGTTAAACCTTAAGATTCAACAGGAGACTTTCCTGAACAAGCATTGCAAGCTGAGAACCATCCACCTTGTTAAGAGACACAGTCACACTGTCCATGTTCATGTTTAAATAGAAGACGACACAGCCTTTACCGTAACCCAGCATCACTTTAACAAAGACACATTCATTTTCTTCTGTCTTGACTTTGTTAAGCGGAGACTCATCATCTGAAGACTTTGTAGCATTTGTACTACTTCCACCAGAATTTCCCAAGCTTAGATCCAACCCAAAACCAATTAAGGCAGCAATAGTTGGTCTGTTGCAAAAGATCTCCAATTTGGACATGCGAATGCTCATCTGTATCTAAGGTTGAACACGGCTGATGCATGGGATTTGGACTCAGCATGCATGTCTCTTCATAGCTGAGAACACAGTCACTCTACTTCCTTCAACAACACAGCATGCATCCCAGCCTTAGTTGATAAATAAGATGTACCCAGGTGAGTAACCAAGGTCCTCTTGAATGCATTCACTCTCTGCATATATGTCTATCAATGCATTCCCCAAGAACAAGCCCAAAGCCATACCTCTCCATCTGATAAATCCATCAATCCACTTCCCCAGATCGAGTTCATCAGAAAACTAGAGCGAAAGAACAGAGACCAGAACAGAGGGGAACTAGAGAAAAACAAAAAAAGAAGCAAACAAACAATATATGAATAAAGAGAAGCCACATTTCCTGTGCCTTCAATGGGCTTCGACTGGTGGGAAAGATACTAGAAGATTCAAACAAGAGAAAGGCAGCCAACATCTTCAGATAACACACATGAAACAGAGCTTCACTGAGTTCAAATAATGTTAAAAAAAAGCGAATGAAACAAAAAACAACAAGCTTATGAACAAATCAGAAATCAGCATAACTCACATGTGGTCTCTATCATCCATAACCAAACAAACAAACAAAGCCCCAAGCAGCAAAAGGAGAAGATGAAGAACATAGGAAGTGGAGATGAACAAGAAAATACCCAGAAAAAGTACCTCAGAAGTCCTCTAAGCAGCAAAGATTGTGATAGGTATCTAATGGAGAATTATTATTGAATTTCAAGAATTTCAAGAAACAAGAGTCCAATCTGGACCTCAAATCCCTACCAGATCTACAACAATTTTCCTCCTCTGTAATTCCCCTTCCTTTTCTATTTAAACCTTCCCCTCAGCCCGTATCCAACTGTGCCCTAACCTCCCCACTCACGCTGTTACAACTAACTGCCAGGTGGCAGTATATTCCTCTTCCCTTTTCTATTATACACATATCGTATAGGAGGCCTATCATTACCCCCCTCAAAGAG